>NW_021637606.1:0-57770 GCF_004799145.2 Neltuma alba | reverse complement strand
TTACTTTAACGTTGCTATAGCAAGACCAAGGCACCCAACACTAGTTTTTTCGCTGGTTATACCCCTGTTAATTATGATTCACCAGTTTGTCGATCGCTACTTAACTTGAACCATTGCACAAATACAGGAGAAATAGCAGTGATTTAGGATCTTACTAATTTATCGAGTAGCAGATCCAAACGATGGCAAAAAAAAAAAGTCGATCTAAACACAAAAATAAGGCTACTGATTTACCTGTCATCAAGCCGTGTGTGTCTAATGTGTATATTAACTTTTTTATGTTGAATATTACATAGAAAGTTAAATAAATTTTAGAATGTAAAATTTAAATCTAAATAAGTTAATAATCATAAAAAATCACACGTTGAATTTAAAATATTCAAAAAAAATTAAGTCACCTCACATTCTTAAAAGTTGCCTACAATTAGCAACCATGACCACAGTGTGCGCGAAGAATGGATTGTTTCGAGTTGAACTTGATAACGCCGAACAAAAGATTTCCATTATGATCAGCTTCGGAAATTAAAATCGGGGTTCGCGGATCCTTGTGTTTTGATGTCCGGGGAAAAAGGCACCTGTCTTGAAGGAAGAAATAAAGGACGACGCAGAGCAGCTGAGAACAGAAGATGTGGAGCCCATTGCCATTGCTATTAGGTGAGTCATCAGAGGAATTGACGAAAGAAGAAGCCACGTATCAGTCCACACACGTGCTCTGAAAATGTACTTCGAAATGACATTTCAAAAATTTCTGACACTCCGATGACTTTAGAGCTTAGTCCCATAAAATTGACCCCAATCCCTTATTCTCCATCATGCCTTGTAACCTTAATTCGTAGGACGAGACGAGACTGTAAAAGCTTCGTCATGATTGCATTTTCGTCCTTTTGTTCGTCTCTTCCGCCTTACATAACGATATGATATGAGTTAAATTTTTTCTTCCACATGGAAAAGGTTTTGTATTTTGAGAGGAAATTAAAGGCTTAATCGTTAATCAATTCAGTATATATTGTATGTGATGAGTCCGAATGGCTTGTATTCAGCTGTCCATCAAGTTGGACATTACAAAAAAAGAGGCATAGCAGAGCATCTTTTGGGAGAAAGCTGATCGAGGACTTGTTCAAAGTTTCGGGCAAATGCATTAAGTGCCCGTATCAACTAGTCTTGGCTGTATAATGTCCCTATTTTTGGTGCGTACATATACCTGTTTTTAATCACAGGCCTCTCTCAGTGAATTATATATTATATTGGACAAAAATGAATTATACAAGTAGGATGTGAATTCTGTGTTTTGCATAAAATGTGAAATAAGTTCACATATAGTGTTATAAGCATAGCGACAATCTTTACACACATACACACACATATCATATCTAGATTTGAGCAGCTCCAAAACCTTATATCCTTATCACAACGTATGATCGAGTTTCTGTCTAATTTGAAAAGCACGCATGATTTTCTTTGTACTATTACATCACTAATAACTAATCAAATGACTGCAAATGTGATCCATTACGATGGTTATGACTACTTTGATATATTGTACTATCTTAGATGAAATGAAACAATAAACTGAAACGAACATCTTAGCTTTTTCTGTAAATTTTTATTAGTTTTGAAAACTTTTTCACAACTGCGATTTTTTATTTAACTGACTATTCAATCTGAGAAACAAAGGTTCCACATTAGTTTTTGAAAAATGTTATTACTGTTTTCCACAACTTAAATGGGCAAACCCGGCGACCCATATCGTACGCATATGTGAAGATAAACGCAGCCTCGTAGTTGTAAGACTCGTTATTAATTGTACCCAACTGCAAGATGATTATCGTATTTGCACTTAATAAAAAGAATATTAAAAACTGCACACTGCACATTACATAATCATTCAATTGATCTTTTAGATTGTCACCATGATTAGCCCGGCCCTTTTTTCTTAAATAAAAAGTTCTTATTATAGCTATTGATTCTTAACGAGAATGATGGTTCCATGATACTTTTACTTAAAGGATCCGAGATCTCCATCTCTTCATATGTGCTTAATTATATGTATGTGTGCGATGATGAAGAGAGACCGAGCCACCGAGCGACAGGAAAAATGAAAAACATCTATAGAATTATATATAACTACTGCAATTCTTCTTGCTCCCACATGTATACATGAGAGTATTCAAATCGCACGATACCTAAACATACATTAGAAAAATCTCAATAGTCTCTAAAAGAAGGGCTAGTTCCCAATATTAGAAACCTGAACTGTCTCGAGATACAGTTGGAAAAAAATAAGAGCAGTAGCTGATTAGGAGCGGAAGGGCTCATTTTCTTGTTCGATTTCAGAGGCAGGTTCAATATCATCTCGATCAAAAGAATCAATGCCATAATCGGTGTGGCCATGTCCAAAGGCATTGATATGATCTTTGAGAGATCTTTTGTGCTTGAAATCAGAGCCGCAAGAGCAATACCAGAGCTTGCCGCAATTCTTCTCATGAGTCCTCCAATCACCTCTCACGGCAAAGGCTTTGCAGCATTTTCTACACATGAAAGGCTTCATTCCGTGCTTACGCTTGTAATGGGTTTGGAGGGTTCGGAAGTCTTTGAGTGGTTTAGCCTTTGGATGGTCTATGTTGTTCTTGCATCCTGGTGCGCAACAATAGCAAGGCAGCCTCAGCATAGCTGTTGGCTGCGTCCCCCTTAGAGACTCTGGCCCCTTTCTATATTCAGATCCATGGCCCCACATGTGCATCTGCATACAAGTGGGTATCATTATTACTTCAGTTGGCTAACATTATCTTACGCGATGTGATAGTACTGAATAAAATTCTAATACCGAAATGACTTACAATTATATTGGTCTCTCAATTAATAATCCTATCATTTATTAGTTTAACGAACAGAATTCTCACCCTATGTGTTTTTTGCATCTAATCTCGTGAAGATTTGGTCTCTTGAAGACCAGGTTTTAGGGTGTAGGCTACCATGTCCTTTTCAACATATAAATTTCCAACATTAAATTCTTTATATACCTATGGTGGGCATGATAAAGGAAAAGGTCGACAGGGGGGTATCCTGATCATGAGGAAATCTGGTTGCACGAATTAAGGGAATATTTGACAACTATGTATGCGTCATATGTACTCATTTGCGTTAGTATGGAAAACAAATCCATTCCATGGGTCTGCCTCAATCGACCTTTTCTCTCAATCACCTGTTGGTAAAATTTCCAGGGTTTTTATTGCTCAATATGATGCATAAGCCCTAATAACCTGAAAAATCCCCAGTTTGACTAGATAAATCCTTTTCATTTATCCTGACGACATTAAAGAGCTAAACAAGATGTATGGTTGGGAAAGACCATGGGCGACTGGAGAGAGACACTACTCATTAAAGCATATATACTGATATGTGTGTTCTCATCAGTTTTTTGTACGATGAAATATTTCTCTCTACTTTTATATTAGTGCCTTCGACTGAAGAGCGGCATAGCTGGCTAGTAGATTCAGAAGAAAAATTGTTCACTTCTGAAGTTTATCGGCTTTGAGGGGACGAAAAAAGAAAGAAAAAAAAAAGTTCAAGAGAAAAGGAAAGGCAGTGTATTCCATATCCGGGGAAACCCTAAAATGCACGCACCGCACCCATTGCCACAACGCGATCATGAATTTTAAGCCCGTGACTATAGCTTTGACCACATATTAAAATCTTGCTATAGAAATAGGTTTTTTCTATTTCGTCAAGATTATAAAAAGTTATACGAGAGGAAAGTAGGCAAGAAAATTGAGGATGGGATGGAAAGGCATTTTCTTTCTTCATTTACTTTTCCAATTTTAACTGTCGCATTATTATATATCTCTCTATTTCTTGTCTTGCGAGAATTCATATTTTGATGATGATATAGGAATGGACAAACCTGCATGTTGTTGTATCTGTTGAATGTCTTGAAACAAAGAGGGCACGAGAACTGCGTCGGACCAATCAGAATCTGAGCAGGGGTAGGGATCCAGTACTGACCCCTACTGATCACTCCACTCGATGGACGCGCAGAAGCGACGGTGACTTGTTCTACATCTGAAACTAAATCAGCTGAATCTAAGCTTGGAAGCCCCAAGTGCAAAGCCACCGTCATAGCTCCGTCATGCAAATCTTTGTCCTTGTCGTCAATTTCCATGGGGGCGCAGGAAGATTCTGGATCTTGAGGAATGGAAGGGCCAAGGTTAAGAAGAGGAAGGGGCTCCCTTACGGGAGGGGAGGACGGCAAGGATTGGTAGCACTGAGGAGAGATATGAGAGGTGCCATTAATGCAGTGATGTTGTTGAGCAGAAACAAAATTATAGGAAGGCTGATTGGTGCAAGGCGAAGAAGAAGAAGAAGGGAGAAGGGAATAATAAGGATAATTGAGGTCAAACGAACCATTGAAATGATTGGGGCAGGAGGGATGGGTCATGATGAGATTTTGAGAATAATAAGGAAGAAGGAGGGGGAGAAGAAATGGGGCGGGGTTAGGCAGAAGAGAAAGAGGGATGGGAGTTAAATTATGTGGGTGGGGAACGAGAAATCATATGTTGGTAAAGCAAACAGACAATAAAGTAGAAAGCGAGACAAGAAATCACTTGTGAGGCGTGACTCAACAATGGATATATATATATATATATATATATAGTACCGGGGGAGGGAAAGTCGGTCATGAGGCGTAGTACGTACGTAGAAGAGACTGAGACGACGACCTTATCTCGGCAGACTTGGCTTAAGAGGATTAATATATGAAATGAACAGCAATCTGAACTTTAGTCTCCGTTTCCTTTTAAAATTGATAGCTAGATTCACTTTTAAAGAAAAGCAGATACAGAAACTCCGATCCGTGAGGTAGTGATCTCAAGCAGTAAATGCGTATGGATGGATTGCATATATTTCCGATTCGATCGCGTGTACTTAGACTATATTGATAGGGTTTTTTTTTTTTTCAGCATGGGAAAAAGGTGGTTTTTTTCCCCGGGGCAACAAATGGGTATGAGTTAAAGTCTTAAAGAACATTAATCGATTCCATTTCTGGCCAAAAAAAAAGGCAGAATATATGAAGAGTGCATGTGATTGAGGTAGCCATATGTAAATGGGAAATGGACAAAGTGAGAGGCGGAAGTGTGTGTGTGTGTAGAGATATACAATACAATGGGAGTGGGGGCATTCATAGGAGGGGCAGCAAAAGCAAAGCAGGCGAGGTGAGGAGTGTTGAGCACAAGGGGGGATTTGGGGTCCTCGGGAAACATCAGTGAGGGCTGTAAAACCAGCAATTGCTTCGATCTCTCTGCTCTCCTCTCCAATCCAACATGTATGTTTGCTGCTCACTATATTTCTTTTCCCAGCTTTCTCCATTCTTCTCTCTGATCTGCTGCAAAACAAAATGCATCATCCAAAGGAACTCTGCTCCCTCATTGTCCCCCGTCAGTACTTTAGTACTACTCAATATATTATTTTATTCCATCACCCAAATAAAATCACGTGAAAATTCTACCTCATAACCTCGTTATTGAATACATATTTTAATACAAGGACGTATATATGTATATTTTTCAAAAGATTAAGAGCATCTATCATGTATCGTAAGCAATAAGGACTCATTTTCCTCTAGACACATACTTAAACTAAGTTTACTCTATACTCATGTTAACTGGCAGTTGGCACCACGACTTGTTGAATATTTTTACATTAGATGGCCCCATATTTTTATTACCGCCGTCACAGACTTGTATGGTAGGTAGGAAAACACGTTTGAAATAAAGTTTGAAATTAAAACGTCAGTCCAAAATTCCTCCACTACTGAATTTTAAAAACATTATTACAGACACAAGCGCACACACGCTCCCTGGGCTCTGCTTTATAAAAGACGTCGTTTAGAATGCTTTCTTGATCTAAAAGTATAAATTTCTTGTTTTACTTAGGAACCCTTAATTATGTGCAAAGAGGCAAGAGTAGACCAATTCAATAAATTTTATTGAGAAAGAGTACTTTAAAGAAAAATCATGTACATATTTAACAAGAGTAACTAATTTTGTGTAAAAAGTTGTAAAATATCTTTTGAAAAAAGGATTGGAGCTAAAGCTGGATTGGGAAGCGCTTCTAGTGATGATGGAAACAGCCAACAGGGAATGAATGGGTCAAAGATGAACGACGAATTTGGCAACCTACCATTTTTCTTGCTGCCGAAACCTAACGAAAGTAGGTACGCTCGGGTAAAGTATGGCGTGGTCGGGAGATCGGGCAACAAAACATAGCTCCGCTGTGTTTTTGGATTCCAAATTGAAATGGCCTACAAGGAGATGAACCTAAACGACTCTTCAGATCCCGGATTCATCTTCTTCTCATTCATTCCATGGACGTTGGACCCAACTTCCAAGAATTGACGATATATTTGGACCATTTTGACCCCGTTTGGCATCATGTTTACAATATGTTTCATGTGAGTTAAAACAAAACTTCTCTGATATATTTACTCCCTACTCAGTAAATCAAATATAAGCCATTCTAAGCTGGCCCTTTATATATGTATCTCACCACAGCCTGACGGTTACATTTCTCTTTCCCTTGCGGCCTGGGAACATCCGTAATCCGTTGTCTGGTCTGAAGTTTTAACTTCCACGACACGGGTTGGCCCGAAAAAGGAGTCACTGGAGCGAAGCAAACGTGAGGTTAGAGACGCTCTCTCTGGCAGCGATTGGGCCTAATTGAAGAGTCCAGGCCCATGTCCCTGTACATACCAGCTATGCAGCCTCATGCCAGACACCACCTATTCATCCCTTCTGTGTTCCCGAAATTATGTGATTATCTCCCTTATTTTGTATGCACCCACCACTTCATGTACACTCTCTGCCCGCTTCTAATGTGTTTTATGCTTCTGATTCTACATGCACTATTTGTAATTAGTATCCAGTTTTTATAAAACAGAGCAGCTTAATTTTTGAGAAATGCTTGAGGTGCATATCCTTGACCGGCTCAAATGCTGGCTTTCATTCTTATTTATTGAAAAAATGCACAATTTCATTTTCTTTTTGCCCAATAGAAAGTTCATGGTGAGCCGACCAACGCTTCATTTTAGCACGAGTATCGTGAGCCGACCAAGGAAGAAGAAAAGAACAGGTCTGTTAGGATATGGCAAATGCAGGTTCTACTCGGTGGTGATGAACTCATGCGGCAACAAGTGGGTGGTACCCATGAAGGCAGCTGAGTTTCTACGTACTATTCCTACTTGTCTCGATTAAAGAACACCTATGGCCCTGCTCTTAAATTTAATTAATTCTACTGTACAATGTGATGCACTGTGGATTGGTGGTTCTTACATTTGGATGCCAGGCACAGCACGTAACTGTTAATCTCACCCCACCAAGTGGCAATTAAAACACAGTTGGTATCTCGCCTTAATGCAAGCTGAGTTCCCAAATGAATCCACCTTTGGTGCTGGGGGTTCCAGGGTATCTTCACGAGGGCCATCGCATTTGGCCAATTTTATCTCTCAGATCTCCCTATTTTCCCTTTGTCTTTTGATTATTTGTCTTGCTGTTAGACCACGGTTTTATAGGGAAAACCACTTGACTTGAGTTTTTTGGAGTATCTATTCTTTCGATAATTCATAGTATCCACAATTTCGTTCGTATGCCAGAGAACCCTTGAAACTCATGAGAAGTTGTTTCCTTTCCGCCTTGTAAAATCAAAGCACGGATTTCAGAATCCATGTTTTTGGTGAGAGTAGCTACCGTGGAAATCGTCAATTTTTGTTATTATTTTTGTGGTCATAGTTAACTTTAGTTTTTTTACCTGAATAGTTAACTTTAGTTAAAGCTTGATAAAAGTATGATTAATTTTGATCAAGTCTTTGAAGATTACGTATTGCTAATGTGGTAATCATGCGTCACTAACGATGATTTGTAATAATAAATTAGACTCTAACCAAAGTCTTTGATCATGATTTTGATTGATTTTTTGATAAAAATTACATGCAAATTGACCATAAAATCATGTATTGATCCGTGAACCATCGTACGCTCATACGGTGGTAATGTTTGTTTCAAGTTTTAAAGAAGTGAGAAAATGCTGCCCTATTGAGGCTCGTCTTTAGGCAAGACCCATCATTCATTCATACGCATTGGATTTGGCTGATAAAATCTTCAAGAATGATTCCCCGGGGGGCAGGGGAGCTTCCCGTGGTGAAATTTATTTCTTGGGCATCATATATACATCCCCGTGCAGGCCGAGATACTTGAGAGGGTGAATCCTGATTAGGCCCATATTTAACTTGGTCTATCATAATTAGTTTCCTAATTTGAGATTTAATCATTGCTTCTTGACCAAGAATAACACGATTAAGCAATGACAACTACCCCACAGGTGGCAATATCTCTCTTGATAAGCTTTTACAAGCGTGCTGCTTTATTTTTGTCCATGAACTCTCTTTATAATGTTCTTTATGGGTTTTGGTAGAAAGATGCGACCATTGTTGAGCAGAGTGCGTTGTCGTTGGAGGAAGAATCATGTGTGCCTGGGTGTGGTAGTAGTAATGGCCAACTGTGTGTTTTGTCTGTGTGGCGTTGCAGACAAAAAGGATGAGAAGAGAATATAATGATGCGTCTGGGGGGTTCACTTGGCTTGCACGCCATGCTTTTTGTTTCATTCTCGTGCCTCCTCAATTATCTATGTTATCGATCCCTCTTCTCTCTCTCACATGCCACGCTTTCAGTTCACAGCCTTTTTCATTTCTTCTTCTTCTCTCACTACATCAGATTCTGATGTGCTTTCTTTCATATGCCCCTTCCACGTAGATGCTAATCATGCCATGATCCCACATTCACATATTAATTTAAAATTCTCTGGATCTTCTCAAACTCTACACACACATTTGCATTTCGTTGCCATCAAAATTCAACACTGGAATTTGAGGTTGGAGGAATGAGTTGGGCTGTTTGGCTATACTTTCGTGGCTATGACTTGGCACATTTAAGTTGCATTTCCATGAACCAGCATGCTTCTTCTAGTTACAAGAATAAGAACTGCAGGGCTTGCTAGATTAAAAAAAGTTTTTTTTTTGGTTCTTTAAAAAAGATTGGTTGAAAAAGGAAGCTTGGCTTGTCACAAATTAGTTGGGATTTTTTTGTTTGGTCACCGCCTTTTAACCACACTTATCTCTCACAATTCAATTTCTGAACGCTGGCCAACCACTAAAGATTGTCTCCAATGGGAATCTAATCTCTCTCTCTCTCTCTGTCAAAACATTAACGGTAAGGAGTAAGAACCCATTTAATCTCGGTGCTTGAATATTGTTGAGTAAACTTATTCATGGGGTCTACTTGCCATCATCTTAATAATAGGAGTACAACTGCCACCTTCAATTCATATTTCGATTGGAGCGTTCGTAATTTACTCGAAATCAAATAATTACACGAAAGTAGTTTAACTCCTGCTTCTATTCCGCAGAGGTATCATGCATAATTTTCATAAAAGAGCAAACTTTCTTTTTCTCGTCTCTCTCTGCCTCTTTCTGAGGTGCTAGTCGGAGAACTAACAAAAAAGAAAAATGGAAAACGAAAACAGCAACAGTTGAAGAATAGGTGCGATGCAGCTGATCATGATCTATCTAACGAAGTTGGCGTGTTCCTGAAACCACTGAGAAAAGCCCCACACACACACACACCTAGAGAGAGAAATGGGGCAGAGAGAGGAGCTACAAAACAAAGCCATTCTTTAAGAAAGCCGCTCTCATTCTCATTCTCATCCTCATCCGCTGTTGTGTGAGCGAGAGAAGGTATCTGCCAAAGGGATCGTTGTCGGCACTTTAATACCTACCATATACCTTTAGTATCAGATCGAGCTTTCCTGCTCTTCATCTCATCCGAATTTTTAGATGCTTACCATTGTTGGTCTTTCCTACTTTCCTGATTACGATCCATTCACTCTCAGAACTAACCACGCATATTACTTACGGATGATCTTGCAATAGAGTCGTGAAAGCTCCTGAAATTTTTCTTCCGATAGTCCGGGGGGAAAATCCTTGACGTTCGAGAGTGATAGGGCCAAAAAGGTACTCCTGCGGTTTCTGCTTTCTAGTTTGTTTCTTTGGAAAGTGCACAGCACTGAATAGCGAAATCTCGATTGATGAGTCACACCTGTAACGGAGTCGCTTGATTTTTTCTAGAGCTCATTTAATATCTATTTTGCCTTCAAAGGTTAAATATTTGTACTTCAACTTGATATTAATACATTTTCTGAACAGCGAAACAATACACATTTCGTATGGATTTGTTGGACTGATTTGAATGAATTTGCGTCTAATGATTCGGATGTCGAATGATTAATTAAGCATGCTTGATGGTGGGATATGATGCTTGAGAGTTGAGATTGCAGAAAATAAGCAGTCTTGAAAGTTTAAGCTTATAACCATCAAAACACCTTTGGCTTCTCGTTTATATGCTATGCACTGAATATCAGTACCAATTTAAATTATGCAGGTTTAGTTTTTTAGGAGTAGCTCAATTATAGGACACTGATTGTTGTCTAAGTGAATTGCAAGAAGTTTGTTTATAAATCCGTGGATCAGGTTCCCATATTTGATGCAAATATGTGTTTGAACAGAAGCCTTTATGTATTTTTGCATTTGCGCCCCATTGCCTTTGCATTAATATGCATATGCTTGTACTTGACTGTATATTTCACGCTGCAGAGTGATTGTCTGACGGAAAGAATTCAAAATGAGTTGGAACACACACATGGAGGTCCACTGCAACAATATCAGTTACCCCTACAATACAGCAGGAAGCTTTATTGAATATTTTGAAGGTCTAACCTACGAACACGTCAATTTCATTTTTTCTGGTGCTTCACATTCTCAGGTGCCTACAAAGACACAAACTAGATTTTATTTGAGAAATTATGTGCTCCGGTTGACGGAAACTATTGTACTCTTTTCTTTCTCACTTTGTCTATGTGGATTCGCTGGGAAGACTTTGCTTAGTTTGATATATACTGCTTCACTCACCAAATTTACCATATTAAACTGACTAAATTTCTTTATATATACATAATAAGACAGTCCACTGCATACTTATCTGTATTTGAAATTTTTCTTAATGTTTATTAATGGAATGCAACCTGAAACGTTAATAGGCATGAAGTGCTAAAAATCTACTTTAATATTCACAGGAGAGCTTGTACCCATCAACTACAAGTTTCTACAAGTTTGGCCTAGCTGAGCCTGAGAATACTTCATATTATCATTACAGTGATGGTTATGAGGTGAATAGTCATGACCGACGGGTGGATGAGCACAGAAGGCCTTTAGAGAACACATCAATATTTGGTGAACATGCTGCAGCAGAAAGTGCAGAATGGGGTGAAGGTGTGAACACCACTGCTCGAGACAATTCTGTTGAATGTAAGTTCTTGATTTTCATTTGGAGACGATTTTCTTGATATACAGAAGCCCATTGCACTAGCAGCATTAAAAAAAAAATTATATTCATGTTTGGGGTGACCAAATGTAAGATGGTTTTGTTCATTCACTCTGTTTTGACCAAGTGTGCACTCCTCAGAAAGTGCATGGCACTTGCGGTTTATATTCACTCTTCTGTACTTGGTGTTGAGTAAGTTTCTGTAGTCCTAATTCCTGCATGCACATCACAATGTGTTGAAAACTGCTGTAGGAGAATTAAGCATCCTGTTCACTAATATTGGTCTACATTAGTATTTTTAAGAGTACGGCTTCCTGCACATGGAAGTATCTGCTTGAACCTACTAGCTGAACTACAGAGCCTTTGTTCATATTGAGGAAGTGAAGTTACTTCAATTAGTCTAGTATCTCTGCTTTTATATTTTGTAACCTTTTTTGTGATATTGAAACTTCTGCTGTCTTATAAATGAGATTTTCTTTCAGCTACACTATGTATGTCTTCACTAATCATTGCTAGAAAGGAAATAAATTCTAAACATTTGTAAGCACTCATTGTTTTCTATGTGAAATGATGAAATTAATTTTTTTTTGGGACATTTTTTCCTTTCAATTACCGAAATAGAGAAACAAGATTGAAATTACTTTAATTAATGAAGAGTCCAACTGCGATGTTAGTCCATATAACATAGTGTTTATTTATCATAAATCTTATAGGACCCTTAACCTTTTTGAGTTTTTCCCTCTGTTGTAGATTTTCTTGTCACCTTGCCATTTGTCACTTTGAATCTACATATAGTATAAGTGCTTTTGGTTTAACTTAAATAACATATTTTCTTCATTCCAGGTCCAAGAAGACATCATCGTTCCCATGACTATCAGGTATTTCGTCTGAAGTCTTGGTTTATAAAATTATTAACTGCATTGAATATTTAAGAAGCAGTATACAAGATGATCTGAGGAGTTTTTCAAAACTTTGCAGGTCACTTGGCAAGACAATATTGATCTTGACAACATGTCCTATGAGGTTGGAATGGGTGGCTAAAAATTCTTCGTGTTACAAGTCTTTATATTTCTCTTCCTCAAATTAGAGCTGTTACATGCCTGTTTTTTTCGGAGTATAAAGTCAATGTTCTAGAAATGCACATAATTAGTCTTGCAATATAAACTATTTACTCATATAAGCCTACTTTTGTGACTACTTAATTACTATTACTTTGGTTGTTGAGTTGTGCTCCTCTACAGTAGAAAACCATACCCTCTTGTATTTACCATTGTGCCCCATAGAGGCAATTACTCTTGAGGACAACATTGTTTGGCCAAATCACTTCACAAACAATCTGATATTCTTATTATATCTCCTTACTAGCTAAATTGCAACTGTAAAATCCATGATGCTTCATCTAATAGACATCTCTTGATTGCATTAAGTAGAACGGTTGATTAAGAAACATTTGCATTGGAAAGTTTCCTAACAGTAACAGGACTTTTGACTATTTAGGCCGTGCTTATTTCTTTACATTTCTTCTTACATAGAAAATATTACCTTTTCAGGAATTACTTGAGTTAGGGGAGGCTGTTGGAAGTCAAAACCGTGGTCTCTCCCAAGAACAGATCTCTTTGCTTCCAGTTTCAAAGTACAAGTGTGGGATTTTTTCACGCAAAAAATCACGGGATGAGAGGTAATGTTAGGTTTGCACTTTTCCCTCTCTAGTGCTATTTTTCTTCTAATTTCATTTCAATTTTTTTTTTGTATCAATATTTTCTTCCTGGATCTACCAATTTTTTGCTTCTAATTTTTGAAGATCAATACTTCTTTGCTGCATGCTAATTGTTTTTAAGCAATTTAATTTGTCCTGGTGCTTTGAGCTATTTGCCAGGATTAAAAATTCTGCTTTAGGAGTTTATCTTTAGTCACTGAATTTACGTCTTGCTAGCTTTTCTGAAATATTTGGTTCCATAGCGTGTGTGGATTACAAGTTAAAGAATAAAGTGGAGTATGAAGGAAATCTGCAGGACAAATTCTTCTTATTAGCTGGGAATACAGATAGCAACTTTTGCATCTTTGATCATCTTACATCAAACTAGAGCGAGATGTTGGGTGATGAAAGATCTGCTTTGTTCGACTGATGAAATTTTGTACTGATCTGTTTGTTGTAATATAAGTTCTGCATTTCAATTCCCACATGCCCACACACACACACTCCTCACTCAAGTAGGCAGCAAAAAGACCAAGTATGACACTTGAACCCTTAGGATATATGCTTGTGGTATGATTTAGAGCAGTTCCATTATTCCTTCTCACGTCTATTATATATGTGTCTGAGGGGAAAAACGGATTTATTCCTCAGCTAAAGTATCTAGAAGTCTCTTGTTTATTTAATTTGTTGATCTGATTTATCTTCTGCTTCAGATGTGTGATTTGCCAAATGGAATATAGGAGAGGGGAAAAACGGATCACCTTACCATGCAAACATGTCTATCATGCTGCGTGTGCAACAACATGGCTTAGCATCAACAAGGTAAGACCAAGGAGTTCATACTTGTCAAGAACTCACCCCATTCTGGCAGTACTCAATTGCTATCCGCTGAAATAGCTGACCTTTTTATCTTCTTGCTTGTTTTTGCTTCTTTTCTATTAAAGGCTTGCCCTATATGTTACACGGAGGTGTTTGCTGATACATCAA
The DNA here is from genome assembly GCF_004799145.2 of Neltuma alba. NCBI lineage: Eukaryota > Viridiplantae > Streptophyta > Magnoliopsida > Fabales > Fabaceae > Neltuma > Neltuma alba. The sequence continues at coordinate 43,667 of NW_021637606.1, read as the reverse complement.
AACGCAAATGATCACCAGCCAGTGAATGCAAGAGATCTGCACCCATTCGTGTTTCCCTTTGGGTATCTAGGTGGAAACAAAATTATTTGGTTTCTTTTTCCTGTCAGGTATTATCTCGTGGGGTTTCTAGAATCTACTGCGTGCACATGAGAGCTTTAACGTGGGTTAGCTCTAGGGGGTGGGGGGAGAGAATAAAAAATGGGTCTATGAACATGCATGATAGTTGTGTTGGAGAGGCTGGATTTGTTATCGTATTTTTATAGCGTGCCTTCGTTTCACCTGCATATGTCAACTCGACATGTTGCCACAACTTCAGGCTATTTTAACGGAAATTTGTTGTGCTAAAATTAGGTCTGTAGCTTCCTTGAAGGCTAAGTTATCATACTCAATCCTAAAGGGGATGTATGAACGTAGTGATAATGAAAAAACTGAAAATCATCATGTGTTTGGTCCAAAAAGAAAAAAAGAAAATCATCATATGTGGAAGGCATGTATAAGCTAATGTTGTTATATGCTTAAAGACAGTTAAATTCAAAATCGTGTAAAAAGTCATGTAATTTATGATCACAAGTTAGTTTATACCGGGGGGATCAAGCTGAAGAATCAAAATTAATGCAGAATTAGAGAGGGACTGCGCACACTAAAACGCATCTTTGATGATTGTTGTCTTAAAAGATACGAATGATCTCATTGTGCAGACGCTATCTGACTCCAAAAGCAATCTCCATTTAAGACTTGCGCACAACTCATGTTTATCCTTTCAAATCTTGATCTCAGATGCCAAAAATACTATCATTAAGTCTCTTATTTAATGATGTGATAGCAGTGATAATGTCAACGATTAAGGGGAAGTTTGGATAAAAGCAAAATCATGGTTTACGATATATGAATTAAATACGTGAAGGAGTTTGTTTCAATTTATAAAAAAGTGTTTTTGAAAAGCACTTTTAGCATAACCCAAACACCCTTAAATGATAAATATTAAATAGTTACCTTCTGTGGTATTTTTTTAATTTACATAAGAATCTTTTGTTTTTCATATAAAAGTTAAATAATTAATTTGAGAGTATTAAAAAAAATTAATTAAGTTAATTATTTGTAATAAATATAATCGGTGTTGGCTTTCTTAAAACACCATTATTAATTATTATTTTTGGAATAATTCATTAATAAATTTCTGTACATATGCAATTAATAGTGACATTTTAGGAGAAAATTATAAATTTGAAAGATAAAATAAATTAAAAATTTATATTTAGAATTAAAGTAAACTTCTTATTTAGTTCATATGTTAAAAATCTGAGTAACTTTTACCAATCAAATCAGTCCATAAGTTTCAACTGTAAGTACTATAGATGTCATAATGGAACCAGTTTCAGTGCTCATCATTTTAAATATCATAAGCTCATCAGATCTAAACTATCATTGTCTGATTTAAGCAGTCCAGATTTAAAATCTTTAATTAATTATTTTTAAATAGAAAAAATTATCTTTTGAAAGAATAATAATTAAGAGATTATCTCTATTTTAAATCGTATATGCATTAAAATAATTATTTTGAATAAATAAAAATAAAAAAGAAATTAAATCCATATCATTCAAATGAGATATAGATAATTCAGATCTGATGAACCTAGAGTGCTCATCCAAAATTGATTGCTGCCATAATTGGATCTCAAGAAAACATGCGATAGTACTTATTTATTATTTTAATGAAATGATCGTAACTTTGCCACATCGCCAAGATATCAACTTATATTGAACATTGGAATTGGAGTTGTATTAATTTAATAAATAATCCAAAATTGGTCATATATTATACTCTTCCGTTCCTAGATATAGGATCTAATTGCAGAGTTGATTTTGATCCTAAATGTAAGATCTATTTCTCATATTTGTTAGTTTTTCCTAAATTACCCCAATGGATACTCCTTCAACCATAATCAAGTAGAAGAGAGAGAAAGGATGTTAAGGAAGATAATTATAATGTTTTAAAAAAAACATGTCATATTTCTTATAATTAACTAACTTACCTAACTTCCATAATCTAATCAAATTAGTTAAATAGGTCTTATATTAAAGACGGAAAAGTATATATTTTGAAAAATAAAATGAATTATTTATGGTGTACAAACAGTACAAATGATTAAATTTTTTACATTATATATGGATATATGAATTGGTTTATCTGGGTTTGTTGGCGTTATAAATAAGAAAGGAATAACAATAAAATCACATACATGGCGTGGAATAAAGTTGACTTTTAGGCCAAGTTTTGGGAAGTTTAAATAATGCATTATTGTTGTGTTTGCCACGTTTGTATAGGTGGAGAAGGTGATTCATTCTGGAAATATGTGCATGAAGAGATCCCCGAATAAAAGTTCATCACAAGTCATAAAATTGCCGACTACATAATTCATCACCCAGAGGTTGAAAGCAAAAATGTCCCTGTAAATCACCTTTCAGTTGCTCCTGCGTGAGCTGTGTTTTCTACAAATATTTGAACTTTCGTTCTTTCCTCCAGCAATTTTTCTGTTTTGAGAGGAGGGAAATGTGCAAAGAAAAAACTCTCACTTAAAATTATTATAACCTGCATTAAACTGGACGTTGTACAATATGATGTAAGTCAGCAAACCTACACTTAAAGATGCCCCTAAACAAAAATTTATGAAGGAACATTAAAATGAAAGATCACCGCCTGAAATATGTTTCAATATATATAGACATAAATGTGCCTATATATGAAGACTTCGGTTTTTAATCTCACTATCATAGATAAGACGAACCCCTTTCACATGTGAGCTCAGATATCTATAACCAACCGCAGGCTTTTTTTTGTAAGAACACAATGATGGGAGTTCTGATATAGAATTTTAGAACTGCAGGGGAGCTTTTGAAGCTATAAACGTCATAGAATTCCCTTTGATTTTCTTATCATAGCCTAGTAATTCTGTATTTTAGACCGAATCACAGGAAGGAAGACGTATCCGCAATAAAAAAGCTGTTATACCAAAAGCACTAATTCAGTCTTTTTTGCCCCCACAAAATGTTAATCCGCAGACTATGGTACGTTCCTGCCTTGATCAATATTAATAATTGCTTTACTGTCTGCACCAATGGTACTTCCTTCTCAGTTATCATATGGAACGAGCCCCGTTGTAGCCGAGAAAGTAGAAGACATGTGGAAGCAAAGGGTTCATTTTTGCCCTTGTTTTCTGGGGCGGGATCTAACTGAAGGGAAGTCAGCGAGGGTAACATGTTAGAACATTACGGTAAGCTCTACAAAATTGAAGGTTGGTGCACCGACTCCGAATATGCTTTATGGTAATAATTAAACAATTGATTCAGTACACACACACACTACATTATATATTATGACTGCATGTGGAAAGATGTTACAACAGATCAATTAACGCTCGCTATTATCATAGGAACAGTAAATTGCAATGCAAGAGACAATTTTATGACGAACGCCATCAAATTAATGCTCATTAGCTAATGGACATCAGCAAAATAGAGGAACGGTCTTTTAATAATGGATAATTTACTTCAATAAGTATATGCAGAGACGTCTGGTAAGCTGAGGCAGTTCATTCGCCAACAACGTTGTGCTAAGATTTAGTGTTACCATCCAAAGAAACCATATACTACTAAAAAATGAAGAAACACTTGCGTACAGGTCGACGTTGTATATCTGTATGCCACACTTCTAAAATTTCCCACGGTCACCTGTGGTGTCTAAAATGCGAAGAAAAATATCAAAACTAACTGCTCAGACACGCTTCTGCAATAATTTAACATATCCATCAAGTTCTCATTCAGCCATGTCCTCACCCACTCTCTCTTTTGACTTGGATCTTTAGCCTATATTGTGGGAACTATCAAATGAATGGGAGACTTGGATCTCAAGTTCAAGTGTGAATTGTTTCTGGACCCAAAAACAAGAAACCGTAATTTGTAGCATTAATTCATGAAGATTCCAGGCTGTCAATGCCTTCAGCTAAGAAATCTAATCAGACGTGGTGCAGGGCTTCAACTATATAAAGGGTTGGAATCCACATTGTGGGAAGCAAGCATAGAGAATTGGAGAAAGGCAAAAGAAGATGGGAACCAGGAAAGGGCCGAGGCAGTGGCCTCTACTCATATTGGCAGCGACCATTTCCCTAGTTGCTATCAGTGTTAGTGCTGACGACAAACAACCACCCTACCACCACAACCGTGCTCCACCACATCGCGACAACCATCCACCCTCTCATCAAAAACCACACCCCCACCCAAACCCCAAGCCCCGCCCCCACCCACCATCTTCTCATAAGTCACCTCCTCTTCCATCACTACCACCACCTTCGTATATTCATAAGTCACCACCCCCTCTGTCCTTACCCCCACATATCCCAAAGTCACCTCCCCTGCCATCACCATTACCTCCTCCTTCACCCCGTGTTTACAAGGCCCCTCCTCCTTCTCCTTCGCATTCTCCACTACCCCCACATATCCCTAAGTCTCCTCCACTACCATCTCCATCACCTCCTCCTCCGCATGTCAAGTCCCCTCCTCCTCCTTCATATTCTCCACCACCCCCACATGTCCCTAAGTCACCTCCTCCTCCACGTGTCTACAAGTCTCCTCCCCTTCCTTCACATTCTCCACCACCCCCACATGTCCCTAAGTCTCCTCCACCACCATCTCCATCACCTCCTCCTCCGCATGTCAAGTCCCCTCCTCCTCCTTCATATTCTCCACCACCCTCACATGTCCCAAGTCACCTCCTCCTCCACGTGTCTACAAGTCTCCTCCCCTTCCTTCACATTCTCCACCACCCCCATATGTCCCTAAGTCTCCTCCACCACCATCTCCATCACCTCCTCCTCCGCATGTCAAGTCCCCTCCTCCTCCTTCATATTCTCCACCACCCTCACATATCCCCAAGTCACCTCCTCCTCCACATGTCTACAAGTCTCCTCCCCATCCTTCACATTCTCCACCACCCCCATATGTCCCTAAGTCTCCTCCACCACCATCTCTATCACCTCCTCCTCCACGTGCCTACAAGTCTCCTCCCCCTCCTTCACATTCTCCACCACCCCCACATGTCCCCAAGTCACCTCCTCCTCCACGTGTCTACAAGTCTCCTCCCCTTCCTTCACATTCTCCACCACCCCCTCAAATGTCCCTAAGTCTCTCCACCACCATCTCCATCACCTCCTCCTCCTCCGCATGTCAAGTCCCCTCCCCTCCTTCATATTCTCCACCACCTTCACATGTCCTCAAGTCACCTCCTCCACATGTCTACAAGTCCCCTCCCCCTCCTTCACATTCTCCACCACCCCCACATGTCCCCAAGTCACCTCCTCCACCATCTCCATCACCTCCTCCTCCACGTGTCTACAAGTCCCCTCCCCCTCCATCATATTCTCCACCACCCCCACATGTCCCTAAGTCACCTCCTCCTCCACATGTCTACAAGTCCCCTCCCCCTCCTTCACATTTTCCACCACCTCCACATGTCCCTAAGTCTCCTCCACCACCATCTTCATCACCTCCTCCTCCGCATGTCAAGTCCCCTCCCCCTCCTTCATATTCTCCACCACCCCCCCATGTCCCCAAGTCACCTCCTCCACCATCTCCATCACCTCCTCCTCCACATGTCTACAAGTCCCCTCCCCCTCCTTCACATTCTCCACCACCCCCACATGTCCCCAAGTCACCTCCTCCTTCACATTCTCCATCTCCCCCACATGTCCCCAAGTCACCTCCTCCACCATCTCCATCACCTCCTCCTCCACGTGTCTACAAGTCCCCTCCCCCTCCATCATATTCTCCACCACCCCCACATGTCCCTAAGTCACCTCCTCCTCCACATGTCTACAAGTCCCCCCCCTCCTTCACATTTTCCACCACCTCCACATGTCCCTAAGTCTCCTCCACCACCATCTTCATCACCTCCTCCTCCGCATGTCAAGTCCCCTCCCCCTCCTTCATATTCTCCACCACCCCCCATGTCCCCAGTCACCTCCTCCACCATCTCCATCACCTCCTCCTCCACATGTCTACAAGTCTCCTCCCCCTCCTTCACATTCTCCACCACCCCCACATGTCCCTAAGTCTCCTCCACCACCATCTCCATCACCTCCTCCTCCACATGTCAAGTCCCCTCCCCTCCTTCATATTCTCCACCACCCCCACATGTCCCCAAGTCACCTCCTCCTTCACATTCTCCACCTCCCCCGCATGTCTCCAAGTCACCTCCTCCTCCAAGTGTCTACAAGTCCCCTCCCCCTCCTTCACATTCTCTACCACCCCCATATGTCCCTAAGTCTCCTCCACCACCATCTCCATCACCTCCTCCTCCGCACGTCAAGTCCCCTCCCCCTCCTTTATATTCTCCACCACCCCCACATGTCCTCAAGTCACCTCCTCCACCATCTCCATCACCTCCTCCTCCACATGTCTACAAGTCCCCTCCCCCTCCTTCACATTCTCCACCACCCTCACATATTCCTAAGTCTCCTCCACCACTATCTCCATCACCTCCTCCTCCGCATGTCAAGTCCCCTCCTCCTCCTTCATATTCTCTACTCCACCCCCCACATGTCCCCAAGTCACCTCCTCCACTATCTCTATCACCTCCTCCTCCACATGTCTATAAGTCCCCTCCCCCTCCTTCACATTCTCCACCACCCCCACATGTCCCTAAGTCTTCTCCACCACCATCTCCCTCACCTCCTCCACCCCGTGTTTACAAGTTATCTCCGCCTCCTTCACATTCCCCACCACCTCTATCTGTCTATAAGGCTCCACCCCTATCATCTCCATCACCTCCTCCTCCACATGTCTACTAGTTCCCACCTCTCCCTTCAAATCTCCATCCTCTCCATACTACTCTCAAGTCTCCAGCTTGTCCTTGTGTCTTCAAGTCGCCATATCCTTGCCTCCACAACTCACCTTTACGTCCAAAAGTTTATTAAGCATTTTTTTTAACCAAGTTAATTCGAATTGCCTCAATAAAATTGTTAAATTTACTCTTTCTATTTTCCTTTACGATGTTCATGAATAATATTGTTTATGGTATGGTGTTCGGCTTTCCTTAATCACATTGTAACCCCTTTTTATTTTGATTTGTTTCCTAGTGAAATTTAAATTGTGGTTTCATGAACTAGTATATTAAATGTTTTAATTTGTTCGTTTTAAATTAACTTTATTTTCTTCATTCTATTATGATATCTTCCTGCGAAGTTGAGTCATATAATTAAAATTTGATAGAGTAGTCAACCATTATTTTAAAGATAAAAGAAAAATATTATACCAACACTATACTGTTAATATTTTATGCCCTTTGTTCCCGGTGGCTTAAGGATGCACTGCGGCACTGCGCAACAAAATTTTACATATTCTGAGTTTAAGGCTAATATTAATTATCTAACCACCTCATTTCATTTGGTTCAGTAAAAGAAAAGTCTCATATCTTCATCAGGTTTCAGCTTATTTTCTGATTTTTGGTCTTGATCTTTTCATATGAATGCAAGGTAACTTGTGGTCAAGGGATTTAGGTATTAGTGGGGTAGTGTAGATCAATATATCAACTAAATATATTTTGGAAGAAAAGTTAGATGCATAAGTTTACACATTTAATGGACTTTTTTCTAATCAAAATAAAATATGCGTATTTTTTGTTCATGTTTACTTAATTTCTAGCTTTTATCATTAACACTTCTAATTCTAATTCTTTTTAAAATTTATAACTCACTTACTCCATGTATCCTAAACGGAAAAGCACGTGGGAGAGGCAAAAATGATGTTAGGCACTAGTATTAACATTTATAAGCCATGTCATGAATTGTTATAACATCATTTGATTATGATCTGCTATCAGTTGTGTTGAAAGCAATTGTTGCAACACAGTTTAAATTGTAGTGTATAAAATATTTTCAAGAAATTAATATAATAGTCTCGCTCTTATAATATTCAACAATTTTAGTTCTATATTATTGTGATGAATATATTTATCGGAGGTTATAAATGTTTACAAATGTATTCTTCATTGACTAATAATATTGTATGTATTAATTGCTAGCTGTCCTTGTGTCGCACGAAATGCTGGCTCATATTAGATTACATGTACACCATTCATGTAATTAACTTTAACTATCTCTAATCTCTATGCTGACACGTACAACCACATAAAGTAAAATTAATGAGATTCGATTGTTAACAACAACGTAAAAATCATCATAAACTTAAACTAAATCAACATTATTATATCATTCCATTACATGTATCACTTCAACATTATTAGAATATTTTCCTTCGGCACGATATTTTTGGTTTTGTGCTTACTTCCACATTCACTCCCATCCACAATAATTTTCAATCCAACCATCGTTCTTACTCTAAATAATGCAGCATATAATAGACCATGTGTAAGGATTGAGTTGCACTAGATAGAAACAAACTTGAAAGTATTAAAATTATTTATCTCAATTACATCATCAACGGCTGTATCGATATAAGACAATTTCATAACCAAAACAGTAAAGTATATCATTTGGCTTCATCATAACTAATAACATTCGTAATATCAACCTTTTGAAGTTCGTTTCTGGTCGTTATCTCCACGTGAAAAGGAACAAATTAGGGTTTTAATTTTAAAAAGTCATAATTATAGGGAAAAAAAAAAGCGATGTGCAAGTTAAGTAGGCCTAATTAACCAAATTTGGCCTTTTGTTTTGGTACAACAAAATTGATTCATTTTAATATTGGGTTGATTTTTCCCCCTGATATTTCCAGCTAGAACAAGGTTGCACAAAGGAGCCTAACTGTAATTTTATATTTTATAGTGATGGTATTGAAAAATTATGTTCTTTTCATTTTTTTTACACATAACATCATTGTTATTGATCAAATCTTAATTAAAATATAATTATTTTTCCGGAATTACACTATCTCAATATTAAATTGAGGAATGTACATGAAATTTCTTGATTATAAATTATAAAGTAGTTAATTGATTTTTTATAATGAACAATTGTTATTAATAGGAATGACCTATTCAGATAAATATTATTGTTTATTCGACCATATACTTAATATTGATAACAGCGTCCTAGCCAAAAAATATTTATAATATTTTTTATTAACTGTAAACTTGTGCATTGGCCAAAAAAAATAAAAGTTATGGTGTGTTCAGAAGTACAATAAGAATATTAGCACAAAACACTTCATCATACTTAAAACTCCGTGAAGATTTATAAAGTGGAGTGCCTATAAAGTTGAGACATTTTGAAATGTGGAAGAGCAACGAAAACGGTGTTCTGGTGGTTGCCTCATTTGATTGCGTCCAAGGACAATTTGCCATGTGAACATCGAAATATTAAGACCTTATTAGACGTAGGAGTTGGACGAGAAGATAAAAGTCAAACTTTCAAATGATGTTTCAGACAATCAGACGCTATTCTTAATCTCTCAAGTGTTTTGTTTTTGTGTTCCTTGCATTACTTACCATTATAATCAAGTTTAATTCCTTATAAATACGGTCATATCTCACACCTATACCAACTCATGGCGGCAAAATAATAATCGAAAGAAATTAAAGTTCGTTGAACCCAGCTTGTTGGTTCAATAAATAAACCTACGAATTATTTATATTCACATAAAACTACTTTTAACCCTTTTGCCAAAAGAAGGTACTTTAGCACCAATTCGTTTCTGGTCCAGAGTTCCAGACCTTCATCGATTCCACCTAAATGGAACAAGCGTAAACCCTTCCCGACAGCCGACGGTGAAATTTTCAACTTGTTGGATTTCGTTTCTCGATCATCTGACGTTAACTTGCCAATAAAAAAAACACCTCATTTATTCAAGAAAATATGGAAAGAAATACTACCTCCGGTGCTTAATATAAGAATTCATTTGATTTTTATTTTGGTTCTAAATAAAATTTCAATTCATTTTTTTCTAAGACAGTCCTTGTAATAATAGTAGTTCCAACAAATACACTTAATTAATAAGGATATTTTAAAAATACAACACTTGTTTATTATAAATAATTAACTTAATTAATTTTTTAATCTATTTAAATTAATTAACTAATTCTTATATTAAGTACCGAAGATAGTAGCTTTTGATTGGACAAGATATTTTTAAGGCGAGTATTTTCGGCACCGCGTACGGAAAAAAAGTCAGCGAAAAGCGACACCGAAGGTACTAGTTCTAAACAACAATATTTTAAGGTAACAAAACGTGTTCGATCAGCAGCTGATGAAATATGTTTAATGTCTAAACAATACGACCTAGTTCTTGTCGTTTTCATCTTAAAGAAGACGAACATGTACACCGTACTATCTTGTTTTGGGGGGGGGGGGACGTCCCAGCTGCAAAGCATGTTCTAATGCGAAGCTTGTATATATGGGTACAATATGTTGCTGAAATTATTAGTGAAAGAACAAAGAGTTTGTTGGGAAAAAAATTGAAAATGGAATTCAGAATTTGCAATCGAGATGAGACACTTCTGCACAGGAATAAAAATTGAAATGGGGAGTTTTGAAAACTGTAATTAATATGATAAAAAGGGTCAACATAATGCAACTTACAATTTTTAATATAAGAGCTACTTAATTAATACAAATAAATTTAAAAAATTAATTAAACTAGCTATTTGTAATAAATATGAGTTTATTTTTTTACGGTATCTTTTTAATCATAACCAGCTTGGGTGCAAATCCTCTTAATATGTGTAATCAATTGAAGTACTTTAATGAATGAATTATAAAATTGGGAGACAAATCCAAGTTTTATATTTATTACTAAATTCATTCTCAACGAACTCTTATATTAAGGCATGGAGATGGTAATAAAGATATGCACTAGGATAAAACTCAAAACACTTGTCATAAAACGAGAGTCTAATGAAATCACAGAATACGAGATTGAACGCCTGTCTCTGTGTTTCCATAAAACTTGCGGCTTGCCTTTGCGGGATCATCTTTAGGAGTAGACCTTTAGCCCTTTCTTCAATTACAATATTTGCCCGTTAGGCCAAGTGACAGGCGACCTTATGTAATATATGCCATTTGGAAGAAATTAAAGCAGAGAAGATTGCACATTAGAAGAGTTGCTGTTTCACACTAAGTGATAAATAAGAAGAATTAGCTTACACCTTTAATAAAATGAACAAATGATGAAGAAAAGATCAGAATATGTGATCTCCGACGCGTTTAAACGATATTATATAATAATAGCCATGAAATTCTCCCACTCATGCAGCCATGTTTGTCCTCACCAACTCCCTCCCTTGACTGTGTCAGCCCGGCCACGATTTCAATTTTAATTTGCAAGCCAGCCAGTTCAGACTCTGAAAGCATTGGTGCCAGGCTGTGTCAACGCATTAAACTAATAATTTTTTGGAAGCCATGGTGAAGGACTGCGACTATATAAAGGGTAAGAATGGAGGATAGATGAAGCAAACAGGGAAGTACAGAGAGAGAGAGAAGCTGGGAAGCTCAATGGGGGCGAGGCAGTGGCCAGGACTCACACTGGCAGTGGCGCTATGCCTGGTTGCTATCAGTGTAAATGCTGAATATGGCTCTTATTATGAACACCGTCCACCCTACCATTACAAGCCTTCTTCACCACCAAAGTATGCAGCACGCCCCTACGTCTACAAATCTCCACCTCCACCCTCCCCTCCAGTTCGCAAATATCCTCCATACGGCTATAAGTCCCCACCCCCTCCATCCCCATCCCCACCACCACCACCTTATCTATATAAGTCTCCTCCTCCTCCATCACCTTCTCCACCCCCTCCATATGTCTATAAGTCTCCACCTCCACCATCTCCCTCACCACCACCACCACCATATGTGTACAAGTCTCCACCACCTCCATCCCCATCCCCACCTCCTCCCTACATCCACAAGTCCCCACCTCCACCATCCCCTTCACCTCCTCCACCATATCTTTATAAATCACCACCCCCACCATCTCCTTCACCACCACCACCCTATGTATACAAGTCTCCACCACCCCCATCTCCATCACCGCCACCACCATATGTCTACAAGTCTCCACCACCTCCATCCCCATCACCACCTCCTCCTTACGTCTACAAGTCCCCACCTCCACCATCCCCCTCACCTCCTCCGCCATATGTTTATAAATCACCACCTCCACCATCTCCCTCACCACCACCACCATATGTGTACAAGTCTCCACCACCTCCATCCCCATCATCACCTCCTCCTTACGTCTACAAGTCCCCACCTCCACCGTCCCCCTCACCTCCTCCACCATATGTTTACAAATCACCACCTCCACCATCCCCATCACCACCTCCTCCTTACGTCTACAAGTCCCCACCTCTACCGTCCCCCTCACCTCCTCCTCCATATGTTTACAAATCACCACCTCCACCATCTCCCTCACCACCACCACCACCATATGTGTACAAGTCTCCACCACCCCCATCCCCATCACCACCTCCTCCTTATGTCTACAAGTCCCCACCTCCACCATCTCCCTCACCTCCTCCGCCATATGTTTACAAATCACCACCTCCACCATCTCCCTCACCTCCTCCACCATACGTCTATAAGTCTCTGCCACCTCCTTCTCCTTCACCATTGCCACCATATGGATACAACTCTCCACCTCCCTCGTCACCCTCTCCTCCACGTTACTACTATAAATCACCTCCTCCTTCACCTCCTACCTACTACTAGTCTCCATACCCTAATATTTGCTAAGCTTGCTCTCAAACCAATTTGAATTGTTTCAATGATAATTTTATATCCATTATTTATGTTTGTATAAAATCTTTTCTGAATAATAGGGTGCACATTAAAGTGAACATCTTATGGTGCATCCCTCGGTGTGATTGTCTATGCGATACCATTTGTTATATTGTCAACTATTATGAAAGAGTTTGATTTCTTGATTTATTTATGTTTCATATATCATGATTTGTTAGAGTTGACTAGGATTTCTATTTTTTGACATCGCATAGTAACAAAATTTAGGATCCCAAGAACTCAATTTTGAACGATTAATAATCAACATTCGCCAAAAATATCAATCAAAACCAAAATATGCTTATAGACGGATCACTTTGTTTTTATAAATACTATTAACTAACGAGTACAAAATGCTCATTATTTATCCCATCCCGTTACGATATAACATACCATTCACATATGAGCTGAGCGCCAAGCTTGCAAATATATGTACAACTAACAGCAGATTCATCTTTAATCTGTTACGTTGTGCTATTGGACATCACCAGCCATGTTGTCAGTTAGATGCTATATTCACAACTTCCCTACTCTTTTCTTCTTCCTTTTCCCCAAAAATTGTTGCCCCTTCAATAAACATACCTGCCTTGGCTTGATTAAAAGATTCATTTGGCCCATGCGCAAGCTCGAAACGAGATAATGTTATCGCTTTTTTGCCTTTCAAATAATATATATTTCTTATAATGTATATCCTCTAAAATTTTACATCAAAATTAGTGCATAGTCTATTAACTTCAATGTTACTACCTCTGTTCCTCATTATAAGATCTAAATAACTGAATCATATGCTTTCAAAAAAAAAAAAACTAAATCATATGGCTTAAAAAAACTGTTAAAATTTTGTTTTCTAAATATGTGCTCATTCAAGAACTAGTCCCTTAGGGCCCACTTCCTTAGAAGCATGAACAACTAACCAATCTGCTATTGAATATCCCTGTCCAGAGGTTAGGGAGAAAGCAAGAGAGTCATGAAGTCCATACGATGGGAAACATCAAATTGCAGGGCATGGTAGCTAGTAATTCTTTCGGACTCAATCAAGTGAAAAACGCTCCGCATAATCCAACTCAATCACTAAGGAAGTCTGGCAATGGATGCTGCTCAGATATGAAACTTGAGTCAGCAGTAATTGTGCCGCTCCACCTCCTTCATGGTCCCTACATAGAATTTTAATTCAGCCTCTAGTTAGAGTTATTCATTCAATCGATCCTGCGTTAGAGCAACTATGGCATCTGGCTTGGAGGCTTTCATGGGTATGAAGGCAAGGTATGATTAATATGCTCGAAGTTGCTGAGTCTTCTGGTGGGAAAATTCAGAAATCATCTATGATAATATTTTTCAATGGGGTGCTGACTGGCGCCTTCTCTCGTTCCCATCTGAAGTTATGAACATTATTAAAAGCTCATCACGTAAAATGAGAGAAGCAAAATGGATGTTAAAATGTCGCTAGAAGTGGGATGTGAACCCACGCCCCCTTTCGAAGACCGGGACTTGATGAGTCTGGCGCCTTAGACCACTTGGCCATCCTGACAATTTACTGATAAAAGGAAGCATAATATAATAATCTATATCCTTGGCAGGTTTTTATTTTTATTCTGCAGAATATATAACTTGTTCGTCCCTAATTTTCTCTGTTATCAATTCAATCCTCAAACTTTTACTAATTATCATTCAGCTGTAGTGTTTATGCGTTTAGAAGTTGAATTACGCTGATTTATTTTGAATCGGAAAATTGTAGAGATTGGGTTGTTTCGAATTAAGGAGCTACACATTAAATTATTTTAAATTAAAATTTAAAGATTGAATCTAAAGCTAAGAAAAAATTTGGATATAAAAAAATCATATATTTTTCTTTTTTATTTGGCCATAGACTTACTTTCTTTATTACTCCATTTTTTTTTAAAAATAGGTTATTTAGTATCTAGTACTTTCGACTAATATGAAGCTCCTAATTGCGAGAAAAAACTCTTTCAATCTCAATATAGTTTTTTCATTACTTAATTTTATTATGCCAGAAAAACCATCCAAACGCTGGTTAATGGATTAACTTTTACACTATATATAGTACTCGTATTCAACACATGACAAGGCACAGAAAAGAAAAGGATAAATTAGGAATAATGGCGAACAACTTACAAATAGATCAACCAATTGCAGGGACAGGTGAGAAGAGATGCAACAAGAAAGGATCAAAGATGTTTTGGAGATGTCTTTAAGCCGAGCAAAACGAGAAGCAATCCCAGATAGTCATAATTGTAAGACTTCTCAAGTTCCTGAAACTTAGTGGTTGTCCATGGAGGATACCTAAACCAGAAATCAGTGAGGAAGCTTCTTCTCACAATGCCCTTCTTGTGGCTGAATGTATCAAACGAGAACTTCCCGTGGTAGTTCCCAAACCCACTTTCCCCAACTCCCCCAAATGGCAAGCTGTCCGCCGCATACTGCACCACACACAAAAAATCAAAGTATTACTTTTCTAAATGAAAATTAAAGATCTCATATTACTCAACATTTGATAAGTTGCAGAGACAAGCGGTAGCATATGAATACATACTTGAAGAATTGCATCGTTGAACGTCACACTTCCAGATGATGTTTCGGACACCATTCTCCCCTGAAGGGTTTGGTTTTTGGTGAACACGTAGAGGGCAAGAGGCTTAGGCCTTGATGTGCTTCAATGGGGGATCCACCAAGATTGTTGGTTCAATAAATCTGCAAATTATTTGCGCACGTCAAGCTGTTTTTCCTGGCAGAGAAGATATGGTGAAACAACTAATTGATTTATTTAGCAAACAATTACAAGTGTTCTTCGTCCATTGAGCCGCCATAAATTACAGATTCTTTGACCCTTGGATCCGAAAGAAGATTCTTCAGTCTGAAGAAGTGCTGTTTATTAATTATCCTGGCAATGGTGTTGGATTCTGATGGCTTTTCTCCCAACATCTTTTTGATCCCAACCTTCATCAACTCCACCTAAGGAAGACTAGAGTAACTATATATGGCACACAAATTTGCTGCTGAATGGTAGAAAACTGCTGGGGAAACGTACCAATGTTGAAGCGAATTCCTTTTCAACAAGAATATAATCAATTGCAATGCATGCTTGACCAGCACAAGTCCCAAATTTTCCCACAATA
Organism: Neltuma alba; assembly: GCF_004799145.2. Classification (NCBI taxonomy): domain Eukaryota; kingdom Viridiplantae; phylum Streptophyta; class Magnoliopsida; order Fabales; family Fabaceae; genus Neltuma; species Neltuma alba. Next base: position 27,748 of record NW_021637606.1, on the reverse strand, counting down.
ATTCGTTTTACAGCCACCTTGGCAGTTTAACAACAAAAAGCAACAGTAACTTCCAGTAAGTGTATTGTTCATTAAGAGAAACAGTTGTTAGCGTACTTGAATAAATTGAACTTGTGAGATACTTCTCTGTCCCAAGAAGAGGATAGGGAATCAACGACGGCAGGGCATTTTCCCCCAGCTCCAAAGTCACTGGTGTCAGATGTTTCGCTGCCGCTGACATCACAATTCGTCCCACACGTGGACTTCCTGCATATAGTGCCAGATTAAGAAGAAAGAGAAAGACAGGAGTCGTGATGATGATGATGATGAGCGTGTCAATTATGGGTACCAGTGAAGAAGATCTTGTCCCATTTTGGAAAAGTAATTGCTCGGCCACTTCTGGGCCTCCTTGGATGACCTTAATGGCTCTGTTGTCCAAGTAACTTGGGAGGGCAGAGGCTAGCAGAGAGGCACTTGCAGAGGATAGCTCTAAAGGCTTTAGGACTACTGTGTTCCCAGCAGCTACTGCTCCTATCAGTGGCTCTAACGACAATCCTAATGATTATTATTAGTGAAATAAAGACATTAGGCATATATCTTCCAGAATAGATGCCTTAAACATGATTTTTGGTTGTAATTAAGTGGGTGGCTCATTCTCACCAAAGGGGAAGTTCCAAGATGATATAATGAGCACCAGACCCAAAGGCTCCGCAACAATTTCTGCACTTGTAAGGAGTGCTATTCATGGTAAATCAGCCTATCAACATCACAGTTGAGTTGAACAGATTTCTCATGTGTACTGATATATTACTTTGCAAGATTTTCACGCTTAAGAGGTAATAACATACTGCTCGATTGTTACCTTTTTGGGTGACATCCATTCTTTCAGATGCTTCAAAGCGAGATTCAGGGACTTGAAGCAGTGTTTGAAACAGAATGAGAGGGAACTGATCTCGTCTCAAAAGACTCGATATGATGTTTTCCAAGATCCAGCATGAGAGCTTGGAAGATGTCATGTTGTTTGTGGGTGAGGAAAGCACGTAAGCCTTCAAGCTGTGACGCTCTCCAAGAAGCTCCTTTGGTCTCGCCAGTGCCATAATACTCCCTCAGGCTTTCCAGTTCTCTCTCCATTTTCTTGCTGCTCTTCCTTTCCCCTGCCTCTATTTATCTCTGTTTCAGCCCCACATCGCTGTGATCAAGAGCAATTACAGTGGATGAGAGGCCCACTTCATTTTCCCTTTCAACTTGATCTGTTTTAACTTTCATCCACGAAAGTGACTGGCCACTCTCGCCTGAACCTAAATAAAGTACAGTATGTATGAGTCTCATTCATTCTCATAAATCTCTCGTCTTCGTCATATTGTTTTCTATCATCTTCCACACCTTCTACCAGCATCACTTATTTAAGAGGTTCACAGCCACCTCACTGCATGTATTATAGCAAATATTAATTACCCTCCCTCAAAAGTTGTCCTGTTCACATTGTCTTCTCTTTTTAATCTCAGCACGTGTAGATATACTCGACAGGAGTACAGAGTACTCAGAATTCAAATTACTTGCGATATAAAAAATGCATTCCTTTTTTCCCTAATCATTCCACTCCGTCTTAGTCGCTCCCCATCTAGTTTTTTATAATAAACTTATTTATTTTTATTCTTTTAATGAAATATATTTATTTTTAAACAATTCATGCAAGTATATATAATGTGATATTATATGTGAAACTATCCTAATCCACTTGATTCATTTATTATAACACAATTGACAACTCTTGAATTGGCTTCTTTTAAACTGATGTGCTGGGCTGAATGAAAGTAAGTAGCCGCCCTATATTTTATATATTTATTTATTGCACCTAATAATACATGACTTAGCTCAACATAGAAAATATTTTTTAAGAAATTGTGTTGTAAATATTATGTGTGGGTGTGTCAAAGGAAGAGTCCCATATTGTTTGGGATTGTGAGGGTCCAAGTAATAAGTGGTCTTGGGCTACCAAATAGGCCAAGAAGAGGAGTGGACTTACGCGCACAATGAGCCACCGGAGACAAATCTGGCAATTTCCCCTCATCCCTTTGTGCACGAGTCAAATGCAGTACTGGGCACTTTATTGGAAATATCTATCTAAATTTTAATTATAATTATGCCTCTTCAATGTTCGTAACCGAAGACTTTATTCTCCTTAAATAGTCATTAAACAAGTTAATTACTACTTGAAACCGCTCTTTTAATTATGAGTTAATTATCATTAAGCGCGTTTAAATGTGCCCAATGGTATTGTGATCCGTAGCCTATAAAAGGGGCATGAGACAGAAGTTCAAAGGGGGATCGCCGTGCTCTGAGCTTTCTGGCAACTCTCTTCCCTCCTCTGGTGTTCTGCCTTCCTGAGTTCTTTTACCTTTTGCTGTTCTGCTCACCCTGTTCTTACAGGAAGAATCCGTTTAATCCTGGGGAGTGCCGCTTCTTGCTTTGCCGGTAGTTGCGGAATAACTCTTAAGGACAGTGTCTGTAAGACACGACTCGGATTTACCGTTCTCTGCAGGTGTTGCTGTCAACAGGGTTTGCCTAGCATTATAGAGGAGGTGGAAGATCTGCTAGATCTTGGAGAATTTTGGTGCTGCCGCCAACAAATTGTCTCCTATTTGTGGGTCGATTTAACTTGAATTCAGATAAATTAGAGTTCAGTGCAACTTTTAGATGGTCTAGAAAATCAAACATTTCATCAAATGAATGTATTGGAGCATAATTTAATGGTCATGTTTTATTAAAAAAAATCTATCAGTTTTTAAATCTAATATGTATTGCATAAAAATAAGACTGTACTTTTCATATTATCTCTTGAAATATGTGATACATAAATTCTTTTAAATCAAATAAAACTGTACTTTTCAGATTGTGGATCATACTTTCTTAGTGCAACATAAGACTATATTTTTATCTTACATATGGCTTTTGCATAATAACGCACAACACACTTTTCTAAATGCATATATTATTTGGGTATCTATTACTATAAATCACTTTTTAAAAGAATGGGTGATTATTATCATAAGTTACTAAGTGAGACATTAATTGTAAATTTTTAAGATTGTCTCTATCTTAAGGGTAATATAATTTCCCTTTTTAATTCTCAAAAATATAATTCATAGTTTTAAAATAAATAATTTAAAAAATTAGTTGTTTTCAAATAACTTTAATGGGTTAATCACCTTCCCTAGTACTGAATTTCTGATAAATTGTTGTAGTATAGTAGGAAATATAGTGGTACATATCAATTATATAAAAAAAAAACCAATTTTCGTTTTAAACATATCAATAATTATTTTTTTGTAAAAAATAATTACTATAGTGTATCAGGATTGGTCACCGCCACCAACAATGGTACTTTTTTTTTTTGTATAAACCATCCGGTATCCAACCGCGCCTTTTCTGGGCCCCAGCCTCTTTGAACCAGTTGTACCCGAGCGATCGACTAGTCCAGATTCGGGCCGGGCGACAAGTAAAGCCCTCCCCGGTACCCTTTTTAACAAGTGAGGATTCGAACCCCTGCCCTCAAAGAGCAGAGACTCGCCTCACTTGTGGCCTAGCCAGTCACCACTAGGCCAGGAGTATTCGGGTACCAACAATGGTACTTTGGGCTCAACTAAAAAATTACTATTTTCAAGACATCGCTGCTTAATTGAAGAAAATATACGTGTTTCACGAAATGTTATTGGTGCTTAAAGCACTTAAGCATTCCAAACCTGAATTTTTATTCCTGTAATTGTTTTTTCAGTTCGTTATCATAATTTTAATTTGATTTTAATGAATTATCACCGGCAATCTGATTGCTGGCCCCGCTGATAATGGGCAGAAGTGACATAACATACATGTGTAAATAAATGCTTCTATCTTCAGTCCAAAAAAAAAAATTCTTCTATCCGTGCAGATGGGGCATTTGTCGTGGTTAGGAGTAAAACATAAAGTGCATTAATTTTTTTCTTAAATGTGGGGGCTCTTATTAATTGCAGAACCAATATGTATTATTCATTGTAACCAAAAAAAAAATATTATTCACGGAGTACTTATTAGCTTCTTGATTGAAAATTTGAGCTTAGTTTTCTTAAAATTACATTTTAAGCAGCAAAATTAAATTTCATAATGATTTATTGACCTCCTTTGGAAGGTAGAATCACTTAAACTCTTTTTTTTTTAACCTGAGAATCACATAAACACTTGAAGTACATCATATTACGAAAAAATATACTGAAAATGCATTAATAATTTTTATGTCACATATAAAAGCTAGAAGTTCTCAATATAGGATTTTAGAACAATATTCTGGTCCTTCAATATAAGTTTCCCTGCACAACACCATGGAAATAGGCAACATTAATAGCACATTTATTAATATATGAGTTAATGTTGAATATTTCAGTTGATAACATAATGTACTGTTAAATGTTACTCCCTCCGTTCCTTATTATAAGAGACATTTGATGCTTATAGCATGTTCCTATATATAAGAGACACTTACAAGTTGTCTCTACTTTTTTGTGTTGATTTACTATTTTACCCATATTTATTATTTCCAACTCACACTCTCTCTCCCTTCCACTTATCTTTCTTTTAATAATTTAATTGTTCTCTCTCATGTTCTCTCTCCTTATTATGAGGGCATTTTTGGAAAAAAATTATACTTTTTACACATTAATTGTTCTTAACTAATTTTAACTGTTTTTTTGATCAACGTACTTCGGTTATTTGTCTCTTATAATAAGGAACGGAGGGAGTAATGTAGAATATCTCAATCGATAGGCAAGTATTAAATTATAACTACAACTTTAACTTTAATTGGGCCAGGCTAGAAGACATATGAAGGAGCCCATTCGTTGTGGGACAACTGGGCTACTGGGCTTAAGAATCATATAGCCCATGAAACGCTCCATGCATGAACACTTGTTATTCCCTTCCCTCCCTACGAAGTCGGTTTGGAGAGGGGTGCCGCCTCCCAACCCTGCCTCTGCCTCCTCTCGAAGTGAATTTGCTTTTCGGCATAGCAGATAGCTTTGTTGTTTATAACCTCCAAATTCTAGTGGCCAGCACAAGCGTCTTGCAAGGATCTCATATTGCACAGTCTTTGTGCAAATTACCAGGTGAGCTACACTTTTCATATCTCAAAAATCTTTGCGATGCTTTCTTTTTATAAAGAAATTTGCGATTTTCATATATTGCGTCTTTTGATGTATATGATTTATCGGTCTGAAAGCACGATAGCTTATTGAAATTTTAGTGTATATTTTTCATAGACATGTTTCTGTGCAACCGCAATGATTCATAGCCTGGATGTGTAGTCATCGTCCACTCCTGAAATGGATTGGAATTTTAAAGGTTTCTAAATATTGATTTTTTTTGAAGCATTTGTTTCTCCTTGCTTTCATGTCCATTAGCATTTGGATTTTTTCTTAATGACCTCTTTTCTTTTTGTTATTTTTCACCATCTTTTTGTGGTAGTTTTGGTCCGAGACAAGTAGAGAAGGGAAGGGAAGAGTCGATTTCGAAACCTGCGCCTTTTAATTAAATCAACTGCTTGCTTTCTCTTTGCTCTGTCCTGAATTTGGAGCCTCCCGTAATTATCTGATTCTCTAACTCTTCTCTTAAAAGAGTAGAATATCAGCTCTGAAACGGTTTTGATGGGTTTTCTTCCTTCTCATGTTGACGTGTTATAATATACTGTATCATCGGTGAGAAAATTCTTGTTACTTAACGAGCTATAGATGCTACTTCCTATTCACTTTTCCCGGTAGCACTGTACTGATGAAAGCTGATTTATAAATTGAGAAATACTGCATGGTGGGATCCAAATAGGAAAATATTATTCGCACTCCATTTCTCAGTTTCTTGCTTCACTCTGGTTGCACCCTGTGTGTACCCAAGAATCTTAGATTTAATTTGTGCAGATCTTTTCTTCTCTCTACGTGGGCACGGCTTCCGTTGTTATAGGATGATGGGTGTGATATCTGTCCTATATTTTTTCCTAATGCTTTTCCCATGAAAAGAAATTGATTGGTGTTTCTGATACAGGCTGATACGTAAAGATGGTGCAATATAACTTCAAGAAAATAACTGTGGTACCTAATGGGAAGGACTTCATTGACATAATCCTTTCTCGCACTCAGCGTCAAACACCTACTGTTGTGCATAAAGGATATAAGATTTCCCGCCTCCGTCAATTTTACATGCGCAAAGTAAAGTATACACAACAAAATTTTCATGAAAAACTCTCCACTATTATTGATGAGTTCCCTCGGCTTGATGATATTCACCCATTCTATGGTGACCTCCTCCATGTACTCTACAACAAGGACCATTACAAGCTTGCACTTGGACAAGTCAATACTGCTAGAAATCTCATTGGGAAGATTTGTAAGGACTATGTGAAGTTATTGAAGTATGGTGATTCACTATATAGATGCAAATGTCTGAAGGTTGCTGCTCTTGGCCGTATGTGCACTGTGATCAAGAGGATCGGCCCAAGTTTGGCTTATCTAGAGCAAGTGAGGCAGCACATGGCAAGGCTCCCATCAATAGATCCAAACACGAGGACTATCTTGATTTGTGGTTACCCTAATGTTGGCAAGAGCTCATTCATTAACAAAATTACAAGAGCTGATGTGGATGTGCAGCCCTATGCTTTCACTACTAAGTCACTTTTTGTTGGTCACACAGACTATAAATACCTAAGGTACCAAGTAATTGATACACCAGGGATTCTGGACCGGCCTTTTGAAGATCGAAACATTATTGAGATGTGCAGCATTACTGCCCTTGCTCATCTGCGAGCTGCTATATTGTTTTTCTTGGACATCTCTGGGTCTTGTGGTTATAGTATTGCACAGCAGGCAGCTCTATTTCACAGCATTAAATCCCTGTTCATGAACAAGCCACTAATAGTAGTCTGCAATAAAACTGATTTGCAACCCCTTGAAGGGGTAACTGAGGAAGACAAGAAGTTAATCATGGAGATGAAAGCTGAGGCCTTGAAGACTCTGGTTGGTCAAGGAGGCGAGTCTACAAATGATGAAAGTGTGTTGTTGACCATGAGCACTTTGACAGACGACGGGGTAATTGCTGTAAAAAATGCAGCATGTGAAAGATTGTTAAATCAAAGGGTGGAGATAAAGATGAAGTCCAAAAAGATAAATGACTGCTTGAATAGATTTCATGTTGCAGTGCCAAAACCACGTGACGACAAGGAAAGGCCACCTTGTATTCCTCCAGCAGTCTTAGAAGCTAAGGCCAGGCAAGCAGCTGAAAAGGAAAAGAGAAAAACTGAAAAGGACCTGGAAAATGAGAATGGTGGTGCAGGTGTATACTCAGCAAACTTGCGGAAGAACTATATTTTGGCTGATGATGAATGGAAAGAAGACGTGCTGCCAGAAATTTTGGATGGACACAATGTGTATGATTTCGTTGATCCTGATATCCTGCATAGGCTTGAAGAATTGGAAAGGGAAGACGGGCTAAGACAGGCGGACAAGCTAGATGATGATTTTGAGATGGATGGGAATGAGTTGACTCCAGAGGAACAGGAAGCTTTAGCTGCAATAAGAAAAAAGAAAAGCTTGCTCATCCAAGAGCATAGGAAGAAAAAGAGTACTGCAGAGAGCAGGCCAATTGTTCCGAGAAAACATGACAAGGACAGGAAGTTTACTACAGAAAGAATGGGAAGGCAGCTGTCATCTCTAGGGCTTGATCCCTCTTTGGCAATTGACAGAGCACGCAGCAGATCTGTTTCTAGGAGAGGTAGGAAAAGGGAAAGATCTCCTGAAGGGAGAGGTGCTGATGTGATGGATATAGATGTTGACTCATCCAGCAAGAAGCAGCGTACTAGATCTAGATCAAGGTCCAGGTCCAGGTCAGTTTCACGCCCGCCAACTGAATTTGTGCCTGGTGAGGGCTTGAAGGATTCTGCTCAAAAGATTAAGGCAGTAAAACTTGCGAAGAAATCTGTCAAGAAGAGGAACAAGGATGCTCGTCGGGGAGAAGCTGATAGAGTTATTCCTACTTTGAAGCCCAAGCACTTGTTTTCTGGGAAGCGTTCAATTGGGAAAACCCAAAGACGGTGAAAAGAGATGGTAAGTAATGTGATTTGTTATGTTTTTATCTGTCATTATTGCTTGCTTGCTTCATTTTAATCTCTCAAGTACCCTCCCGAAAGTAATTCCGGGGCGTTGATAAACTGACTTTCCTGAGCATATGTTTGGTTACATTCTCATGTAGCCCTTGACAACCAATTTTTCCAAGTATCAGACATTGTCTTGAAAGGAAATTTACCACTTGTTGATTTTCCTCTGCATTGCTTTAAAGGCAGTTGTATCAGTATTTTTTCCCCCTTTAGTCAGATTTTATAGCATTCACGAGTTTTCTGTGTGTAATGTTCGTTTTCATTTTTCTGCAGCGAAAGCTGAATTAGCCTTGGAGACGGTATCCCGATTCTGGGAATGGCTTGTGACTGGTGGTGCACAGTTTGTTTTGAGTTGCTGTAGGTCGAGTTATTCATAGCAATAGCATCAAGTTCTGTGATGTAAGCTTCTTGGGGGATATCTTTTAATCCCGTGCAATTTTACTCCGCTTTGTTTGCTTGATACAATTTGAGACCATGTAATGGCTGTGGCCCAGCTGCTGCTAAAATTTTGTGGTGACAAGATTATTAAATTAATTACAACCTCTCCTACATGTACTATCCGTTTTTACCTAGCATGCACCGTATTTATATAGCTTAGATTTTAAGTTCCTTAACTTCGTTCTCATTCAATGCATGAGCAATGGATCCGATTAATGAAGCAAATGAAAGTAATCTCAATGCTTATACTTTAGATATAAAAAGAGGATATTAATTATTCTTGAAATTCGCAAAAAGAATTCTATATTTAAAATGGAGATAGAATGTTTTAATGCCGCAAATGATAAGAATATTTGTTGAATTTTTTTTCTTACTTTCTAATTTGGTGCATATGAATTTTTCTTCTTAATTAAATTATTTAATTTTATTTTTTTAACAATTTAATTTTAATTTTAAAATAACAAATAGTTAATGTTGACTATTCTTATAAAAATTCATTAAAATAATCTATTTTTCATTTTAAAATTCAATAGTTTTTTTTTTTTCCTTTGGGGAATGGATCTGTGCATGCCAGCACGGGAAGGTGTTGGTTAACTGTACGTTTATGTTCACGGAGAACTGACATATTACCCATCAAATTTATATCCCTAACGGGCCAATGACTGGGCCAACTTGGCGTGAGTCCTAATTTTTCTCATAGTAGGTGAGGCCGTCGCACGTACGCTCTGAGCTTTACGGGGTGTTTGGCAGGAAGCCTGGAAGTAGGGGGGAAGACTTCCATTTTCATTGTGCCACAAAATATGCTTCAAATTGTATATCAGTGTTTTTTAATTATTGTTATTATTTTTTATGGGTATACAAAGGTATTTCCAAACGAAAAAAAAAATCATTAATTTATCTCCTTCTCACCTCGTTTCCTTTTACATTCAATGCCTCAGCTCAAAAAACAAAAAAAGCATAGCAACGCTGCTCTGACAACATCACCTTGGCCCCAAATTTTTATTGACCATGGGAGAGCAGAATTTAATGATGCGTTTGAAGTTTCTAGCAGAGACACGCTCTTAAATGACAAAAATCAAAGCTAACAGAGAATCCAAATTCACCGAATTCTCAGTAAGGAGTGTGATCAATTCACTTTCCTCAAACAGGATGTGAGAAAAGAATTCAAATGAAAGTATTTTTCAAGTTCCACCTGATTAGGCTAAGGCTGTAAGCGTGATTTTGCACTGCCAGGTTACTTTTTATGTATATCGCTTCATTTTCCTTCGCAGCTACTATTTGAGGCTTCCCTGTTGCTTTCGTACGACAAGGAGAGCCTGCCTTTACTCAAATAAATCAATGACGCCAAAACACAGATTCCTTATTCACTGCCAACGTCAACTGATTGGTTCTTCTTCTTTTTCCCTCCTTTCTTTTGCCATTTTTGTAGAAGTTTCCATCTGAATGATGCATATAATGAAAATGTTTCTCATATGCCTTCCGCCATTAAAATGAAAAAGATAGGCCGTTACTCGGGTGGTTGCGCTTTCTTTTACTAGGTTTGGAATGAAAAAGTTCTGGTCGGTGGGACCCATCTCATCTAACTAAAGTCATGCTTGCTTATTTCTGAGGTAATCAACTCCCCCAGCGCTAAGCTTTTGGCAAGGAAACAAAACAGATAAAGCATGGGAAATGCCTCGAGCTTTGGAGCTCCTCACTACTTTAAATTCTGATGATTAGTTTTCTTTCGTAGTTTCATTTGGAAACATATTCAAATACTTTATAAGGAAAATATGGTTGTGACTCCCTAGAATTGTGATCAGCTTAAGATCCCCGTAGTTTTTCCATTAACTTGATGATCAACTTTGATCAAAATTCCGATATCAAATATCATTATCATATCCACGGTATATCATTGCCTTACTTACAGTATGTCATCTCTAAAGATTTTGATTAGCGTTGACTATAATTTTAAAGACCAATTTCTTAAATAAAAGAAAAATATAAGAACCGCAACAAAAGTTGAGCAGAATTCTAAAAACCAAAGCCTATGTTTTTTTTCTCTCCCATAATTCATAATCATATCACATATCAGAAACATTATTGTTGCATCAGTAGCATGTTTTCTCCAAAAACTTTAGCCAAAGTTAACTATAATGTAACCGCTATATTTTTAATAAAAAGTATACAAGAACGTTGACCCAAGTTAACGAAAAATCTAAAGATCATAAGCTATGTTTTCCCTAATTTATAGTGATATTACCCAAGAAAATGGTATCATATGTAATCTTATAAGTAAAAGTACACTTTTTTTTTTTTTGATAAACGGACGTCTATGTTTTAATTAGATAATTAATAAACTATGCACCCTTGGCTATATATATTTTGAGTGCTCCGCAAATATATTTGATTTGTTTTTTTAATGAGGATGCATTTCGAAGCAAACTTCAAAAGGGGTTCAATCGTGTGAGTGAATTTGTGGGAGCTCATTGGGATGCATTTTATTTATTTTTGTGGACATGAAGCTTTTCACTTTATATATATTCAGAACCTATAATACCTCCTAAGACTGTGATTAATGATTATATAATTTGAAGTCAAGGCAATATGATGCATCGCTAACGACATGAATTGGAACTCTGAGGTGGCCAAACAGCAGTATTTCCTTCTTCCTTTAACTTAAGCCTCTGTTACCTTTTCCTGTTCTACCTACACCTAAACAAATGGTCAATTGCCAAGTCGATATCCACAAGCAAATCCTTCACTGCCACATTCATAGTTCCATGACTGCATGATTTGATGCCTGAATGAATCATCCACCTTCTCCCCTTTACCCACTTGGTCCTTCTGGGGGCACTCCTCTTCGATCATTTACATTATTCTCTCTCCTTTTCTTTTCTTTTTTACTTTTCCCTGTACTGCGTTGCAACTTTTTGACGATCCGTTTAACCTTTTGGAGCCTGTGGATTTGATAAGCTTTAATAAAACCACAAATATGTATAAATATCCCCACAATAACTAAGAAAAGGACCATATGTTTCGCGCGTGTAGTAATAAACATTGTTATTATTATTTTTGGTTTCAGGGCAGCCATCATTGTACTCCAAACTAGTGCTTTTACCAATTCTGCAGCAGTGGAGCGCCATCTTATAGTTATTCCAATGATCCATTGTGCTTTTGGAAAGTTTTATGACTCTTTCGTTCACCACTTTAACTACCACTGAGCCACTGTAGCAGACTGCCCCCAGTCCTGGCTGAAGCTGATTTAAAACTAGCTGACCTCTAGAACCAAGGCCGTGCTTATGTATCAAAGTTACGTCGGCAATATGAATTAGCCTCCGAAATTATTATTTTAAAGAAACAAAGAGGAAGAGAGAAAGAGAGACTTTGCAGATTGTATTGTTCTGCTGCTTAAGTGGGAGAACTGAACATTTTACAAACTTATGCCAACTGTCCTAATTGGCTCTGTAAAGATGTGTGAGAAGTCAATGATCATGACAAAACAGAGAAGGCTAAAGCCAAATCACTTCCTTCAATCACAATTTATTCAACTCTTTTATAATCCATTTCAACTTCACACGTATCTGATCTTATATGGTTAAAAGTAACAACCCATTTAACTGTTTCATGAAACCGATAATACAAATGATAAAAATAACAGTTTATGTAATTGTACCAGTCAATCTCAGATCAACCAATGGTCTTGATTGCTTTCAAATCAGGTTGCCATGAACTCTACAACCTGATGGCGGCCGGGGATTCAGAACTTCTGATATTTAGATGTGAATGATGATATATGGCATTAATCCGTACGGTTACACTGTTTTCTCTCCATTCATTGAGAGGCACATATAATGGCACTGGGCCAAAGAAAGGTCCAAATCAAAGGTTCTCTTTTGTCATTTTTCAGGGTTGAAATGTGTGAATTTGAGTCTGTTTTACTTAATCTTGTTTAAGGTGAAGGTCAAGCTTAAGCATGTGGATCTTATGGGCATAAATAATAAATGAAGAAAAGAAAGATGCAAAGGTGATCTACATGATTGATGAGTATATGCCTGCCGTCATAGCTTTACATGTATCCTTCATCATCGATGTGCTATGTCTTCAACTACACGTGTGGGGTGGGAGAGATGGGGGTAAGATTATGTGAAATGGAAGCAAATAGCTTGGCTTGGTTATAAAACAAGGCAACGAGCTAGCTCTGGCATATATTAAAAAATAAAATAAAATAAATATATTATAATTATTTTATTATTGTTTTGTTTTGTTTCTGGCAAGCCCTATGATTCATGATTACCTTGTGAGTGAAGGAAAAAAGAGGAAAAAGACAAGGCCATCGAGTCAAAGACAAGACGACCACCTATCCCTCTCCAAACCGTTTTCTACTGGACTCATCAACCAACCCTTTCTCTCTCACTCTTCCCTATTTTGTAAGCAAACCCACAACCATCGCCATCATCATCATTCCCACTCCATGAAGCTTCTTTCTAATCTAATCTTTCTCTCTCTCTCTATAAATCCTTCTCTTATCTGCATACATCACACTAGTTGGATTATAACGGCAAAGTGTTGTTTGTGTTGTGTGGTACAACGACAGCATGAGGAAGCCCGAGTCTGGAAAAAACAACACCAACAACAACAATAACAAGCTTAGGAAGGGGCTGTGGTCACCGGAAGAAGATGACAAGCTCATGAACTACATGCTAAGCAATGGACAAGGTTGTTGGAGTGATGTCGCCAGGAATGCTGGCTTGCAAAGATGTGGCAAAAGTTGTCGCCTTCGCTGGATCAATTACTTGAGGCCTGATCTTAAGCGCGGTGCTTTCTCTCCCCAGGAAGAAGAACTTATCATCCATCTTCATTCCCTTCTCGGCAACAGGTCCATCGATCTCCTTCTCTTTTTTCTTCTTCGGATTGTAATAAAACTTCTCTGGACATTTACTGCGGTTTTTTATTTGACAGACATATGATATATGCCCAGAAAGAAAACTCCTCATCAGATCCAATCATATGCATGTTTATTAAGAAAAGGAAAATCTAATGATAAATAAAACATTTCAAAATACCTGAATAATCTTGATGTTTATTTATATGTCTGCTTAATATTTATTCATACATTAAGAAGAATTCTCAAGAAAGAAAGTATCGTTATTAGTTGAGTACGTAATATGGGTATTTCTAATGTATGTGCGTGCGTGTGTGCCTCCGTTGTTTGAATTACAATGGCCATATCTGTCTGAATAGTCTGTGATGTTAATTAAGATATGATGATAAATGTTAATATCTTTGAAAAAACCTATTTTGAAGGGGTAGCTTTTCGTAAAAGGTTTTTGAAGGATAAAAGAAGTGAACTTTATGTTTTACTTTTAGATGCATACACAGATAATATATATATATATATATCAGCCATCACATACACGCTTTGCTTTTGCTCACCTAGCAATATGCCCATCATGTAGTTAGTATACCACTCACTGACTATCTAACAACAAAACAATTGAAAATGACAGAGATCTTTTGATGTCGAAGTATAGCTACCTCCCCAGTCAATATACATCCCACATGCATTGAACATAAGGATTATGAGGCGGCTCCTGTAGTAACACCAAACTTCAACTGAAAACAGTGGCCTGAGCATTTCATATATTTGTCTGCGTCTCCACTTCGGTCTTGTTGACGATACTCCACATAGTTGCATGTTTAAGAATTTTATTTAGCGTTCATGCAAAGCATTCCTTTAATACGTTCATATGTATAGATCGAAACAAACATTAATTTCGACATCACCACCTACCTTAATTTAATTTTTACTTCCGATGAAGCTGACTTTCTTCGTAAATGTTTTTTCCCTACTCTAAAGATGGTCCCAAATAGCGGCGCGCTTGCCCGGACGAACCGACAACGAAATCAAGAATTTCTGGAATTCCACAATAAAGAAAAGGCTCAAGCTCATGTCTTCCACCACCGCAACCTCACATAATGCAAGCGAGTCGTCTTCCTTGTTGTCTGAGCCTAATATTAAAGACCTCAACAATGTCATGGGAGGTTTCATGCCTATGTTCAACAACAACAACAACATAATTGAGAGGTTGCCCATGCTTGAGCGTGGACTAAACGCGCAGGCAGCTTCTGACGGATTCTTCAACACTAATGGAGGGCCTTGCTTCACACAAAATGGGGTTAGCCACAACATTAATAATGGTTTTTATGTAGAAAATGGAGTGTTTGGGATCGGGAGTGTAAATATTGGAGCAGAAGGGGAGCTGTTTGTGCCTCCTCTCGAGAGTGTTAACACTATAACTGATAATCTGCAGAAACTGGAGAATAGAGACACTAACGCTAATAGTTACTTTGACAACATAAACAGCATCGTCAATAACTGCAACATTAGCTGCAGCAACAATAATAGGGCTGAGAATAGAGGTGGCGTGGAGAATCTATTTCAGGAGGAGTTAACTTTGGGAGAGTGGGACTTAGAGGACTTGATGAAAGATGTCTCATCCTTTCCCTTACTTGATTTTTCAAGCTGATGATCAATAACTCCATATCCCTTAGAAGTTTGCTCGTCATTGGAACAACTTCAAAACTACCACCCCCTTAATCAGCATCTCATAGTGGCATGGACAGATCTCTCCTTAAACCTTGTAATGTTTGTGTTTTTGGCCAATGTCGTCATCAGGCTCAGATCAGATTCAAAGATTACTAGTTCGGTAGCTAGGTCTGAAATAAAGGTCGTATTATCATACCTGGGTATTTACGGTGATCATATTTGTGTATAATCATAGAGCATTTAATCCCAGGTAACGCTGTATCTCGGAATCCATCCAGTGTAGTTACAATAATCTGTCATATATACTTGTGAATACAAATAGTCATACATTATGTTTTTGGTCAGCTTAATTCTGTGATATATTATAACAGCGGACGGAAGTTGTATAAAACAATGTTGGGACATGTGTGTTACGTACATTGTTGGATGTGAAATTTTCTCTCTTCATCCGCCGAGCAAATTCAGTTGTCATTTAGCTTGTAATGGAGATAGGGATAGAGATTATTAACCATATATGAATTGTTAAACGCTGGTATCTGAAGTCGGAAGGCAATTAATGCAGGTTAGTGCTCATAATCATCGATTGATTACGTATAGTTTGGGGGCTTAATCATTCTGGTTTGTCCACTTGGGAGAAGAGAATTCAGTGAATCACGGTAATCGAATACCCAATTGGATTGCTTTGATGGAGTTGGGGATTTTTTTCTCATATTATATATTAGTTAGTTAAGCTCAGTGGTTGGGTCTTGTAGGAGTAATTATAACTTGATCTTTGATTTCAACTCGAGATAGCTGAATATAATGATCATATTGACGATTGATCAGTAGTGCAGCGAGAAATATGCCATAGTGTGTGGAATATTTATAAGAAGTGAATATAAAGCAACTTAATATGAAATGACAAGGTGGCCAACCAGTGTAATTAACGTGCAAGACTAATTAATCGATGGAGATAATAAGAAGAGGGAAATGATTTTTATGTATGAAATGGTGGCCGACTTGATATCATTTTCTCATAGACATTTTGAACGACCCATGCCATGAGTAACGTGTTGTTAATTGTTTTAAGGGTAAATTAATAAGTTAGTTTCTAAAAGATATTTAGTGATTGGGAGTCAATGACATCGCTGCGCTTGTGAATTATGCAAATTAAATATAATGGAGAATTTATAATTTAAATTAGAAAAAAAACTTGAGGTTTAATTTAATTGGAAAAGTCCTACTTTTGAGAAATTAAATTGAGAAGAGGATAATTGTTAGAAAATATACTAGAATTTAAAATTTGCATTTGTCATGACCAGATAGCTGTAGGGCTGTTTAGAATAGTTTATAAAGAACTTTTTATTATAATTTAAAAATATAAGATAAATATAAAAAAAATTTATCTCAATTTATATAAAATATGTTTATAAATAATTTCAATGATAATGGGAAATAAAGCAGTAAGAGGGAAGGAGGCGAGGAGCGAAGTAAAAGTAACGTGGAGATAGAATAATTCAGCTGTTGTTAGCAAAGTCCGAGAATTGTACGTCCCAGGCTGTGGCTGTCAGCGTTGGCAGGAGACGTCGGTGTGGGCGTCAAATCGTTAAAAAGACGGTGTGATAAGAAGCAAAAAAACAAAGTCGTCGCCTGAGAGATTCGAACTCTCGCGGGGAAACCCCATGTACTTAGCAGGCACACGCCTTAACCACTCGGCCAAAGCGACGTGATGCGAAGTTCCTGGGTATAAATCTTATCAATATAACATCATCTCTCATCAGTCACTTTCACTATAACCGCACAACAAAGCTACCAGGGCTCAGGTGAGATGATCCTGAAAGATATCGTGACCTGATTTCATGGCTCAAAGGAGGATAAATAAACGTCCATCACTTTTAAATTGCAAAGTACTCGTAATATGATAGGAGTGCTTTGACTTTTTCTATCTAATTTGAAGGCGCACAAACATTCTTTCCCCTAATTATGTAAATCATAAACGCATTGAAAATCAAGCAGAAATTCTATCCCTTGTTTTTTTTGGCCTTTTTCCAGCGCACCAAACCTTGGAAGATATTTTTTCCCCTTATCTTCGTTTCTTTTACCTTCTAGGCCTCCACCAAACCCCAACCTCCAGATTGAAAACGTCGAATTATCATAGTGCTGTACATGTTCAAGGTGAGCATTAAATATCTGGAATGACATGCGTGTTACTTTTTTTCTTTCCCCGAGAATATTACATTTGCTCATTTAAGTTGCTAGTCCAAAACGAATATGCTAATTTAAATGGAGAAAATATTGCACACGGGCGATATACTCCGCGATATACATAGAACTATAAATTTTTCCTTATGATGTACGATGTACGGACTAGAATATTTGATTAGATTTCAAAATTTTAATCAATATTTACTTCTTATAAGAGTATGATTGTTTATTTATTCAAATCAGATTTGAACTAGATATACGGAATTTACAAAAAATATATATATAAATTTAAATTTGTTTATTTAAACCTTTAATTGACATACTATTTAATTATGATACTTTCTATTTACTTCAATATATCCAAATATTAATTAAGACGTTACTTACATTCAAAATTAATTATTAGTTTCTTCATTTTAGCTTCCAATTGGAATTGTATTTAATAACGATGTTTCTCATTTAATTCAATATACCTAAATTCCAATATAAGTATTATTCAGATCTCATTAATTAAATATATTTAGATCTTATAACATCATACTTGACCCGTTTCTAAACGAACTGGGTATTACAAGCTTTCAAGAATATAACTCATGATTAATTGATTGATATCATATTATCTACATAATTTTTTTTTTAATTGTAGGAAAATGGGTCAGTCCATCCTTAATGGATTGGGCCCAAGCCCAGTAATCTTGGAACTCCCGTATAAATAGCATAACATGCAGGTCATTAAGGATAGGAAGAGACGGATATTCGTACGTTCTTTATGGGGATCAGATTTTCCTCTCCAAAACTAATCGATCAAGAACGTCCACTCCCCCTCTCTTTGTTTTTCCCTTCCTTCCGGTGCATTTTGTGTAACACCGATCCGATTTGTCATCATAACTGAATCTCCGCGTGACTATATGAAAACGTGGAACACTCTAGGTATCCCCGAAATCCATTATTAGTTGTTCATAAAATACTTAAAAGACGCAATCATCAGTGAATATTCGATGCGACTGCGTGGAATGTGGATGGTTGCTTGGGATCTGGGTGATTTTATATTTTCCTATTTTGCTAGCTGACCACTTGACCTCAGTCTCCGCGTCATTTTTTCTATTTGGTGTGATTAATGTTATAATTTTGATTATGGTAACTCATTTTTTTATATATACATGCCTCTCAAACTTTTTGAATAAAGCATACTTAATTAACTGCATCTTGAAAATTTTAAAATCCATTGCATGTGATGCTGTGTCATCCTTCATGCGTCCCTATTTACCTGTCCTCATAGAAGCATATAAAAAGCAAAATATATGTATTATTTAATAATTACTTTTTATTTTTTAGTCTTAACTTTATTTAGTGCCACGTTATTTAAAATCTTAAGTGTCTCCAACAAGGGTATTATTATTGAAATGATAACTAATAATTATTATACGTTGAAATTTGGAAAATAACCTATATTAAGGGACAAAATTAAAATATAAATCAGAGTAAGTAAACAGAGCTGATGGAAGTACCTGATGCACACAAAAAGTATTTGTGAATCACATGTTTAAATTCATCACACCACATTATTCAAATTGGCGAAAAATATCTATGCTCGAGGCCACCCAAAAACAAGACTACTTGGAACTTCATGGACCTTTGACCCCACCAAAAAGAAAAAGAAAAAGGCACGTATCTAATTTTAATTTTTGTTACACGGTATGCTCACGAGATACTGAATAAATTATGTGGGCCTGGAGCCCGTTCATAGGACCTGGGCCCTAATGTCCATTCCCAGATGTGATGTTGTGGCATCAGCTCTTATTCCTTAATGTCCGTAACAACCCAAAAAAAAAAAACACACACACACACACACAAGTTCGACGGGGAGCGTTGTTTTCGCAACGCATGCACCGAAGCTGGTAGAGCCATGATTTTCATGTTCAGGCTTCAGCGCATAATTTTGATGGGCAAGTGGCAACGTGGTTTTCAGCTTCCACACAACACAGACAAACAAAGTGACAGAAGAGGGACCTGAACATTGTTCATATTTTTAATATAAGAGTTACTTAATTAATTAAAATAAATTAAGAAAATTAGATAATTTATTTACTTCTAAAAAATGTGACTTATTTGTCCGAAATGTCCCTATATAACATTAATATGTATACACATATCATTTTATAAGTTGAATAAATTAGTTTATGAGAGTGATAGATATAAGGGATAAAATGAATTAAATTCTTATATTTAGAAATTAAGACCAACATCAATTATGTAAGATAAATTGGCTTGTCAGAAATGATAGATATAAAAGATAAAATTAATTAAATTCTTAAACTTAGAAATTAAAACCAACATCAATTATGTAACTAGCTTGTATGTTTAGAATGAGAGAAATAATAATTTTGTCTCAATGACCTCTAGAATTTAAAAAAGGTCCACTCTTCTGTAAATCGAGTGTTGCTCCTTTTCCCCCATTTCCAAGTAGGAATTCAAACCCCAGTTTACTATATTATATAGAACTAACTCTTTTCACTATATTTAATTTTCTATTAGAGGTGATCATATTTGAGATACTGTGAGACATTAAATATGAGTAACTCTCTCAGTGGGAATTCAAATCTTTGTTTGTTATTTCATAAAAAACTAATTTTTATGTTAGACTCAATTTTTGGTGGCTGGTTATTGGTTTTGTTATTCTTTTGTAAAGCAACTAAAGTGCTGTACTTGTAATTCCCTTCGAGCAATGGATTTCCTTTCTATTTCCCCCGGGGGGGGGGGAGCCCACGAGAAGTTGGAGGAATTGTGCTTCAGAATATAAATCGGATGCCCCGAGGGACGAGTTTCAGAATACTTGAGATCCGATTTGGGCGGCCGTTTTGCATTATAAAATTGCCCAGCCCATTGACATCTGGTTTCGATTGGCTTGGCGTGGCCATGGGTGTCATTTTGTCCCATTAAAAATCTTCGAGGTGCGCGCATATAGTTTTTTTTTTAACATTCTTCAATCCTGTTTGAACTTGAATTGAAAACAATTCTGTTCAAGGTACTACTAAATAATGTAATTATAGATACATCCTCTAATAAAAATCTACATATGGTTTATCATGTTATGGGCTCTATTAGTAGGTACAAGCATATGTATGAGTATATGATATCACCGGCCCATAGTTGAGAGAACAGACCTTTTTGGGGTTTTTGCCCAAGAACCTTGTCTCTACTCTTAGATAAAAGATAAACATTTATCATGCTGTTTTCTTGTTTTACTGATATTGGCCAGTCTTTTTCTTCAGTTTATTTAGATTTTGCTTAAATTAACCATATGTCATGGGTTGGCTTTTTATGTGTAATTTTTTTATTTAGTTTGAATAAATTCTTCTTTAAATTAAAAAAATAAGCATTTAATTTTTTTATAAATTAATTTTTTTGGTGAGGAAATTAAATTTATTTATTTATTCTGCAGCTTAATTTTATGTATTTACTTTAGAAATAATACACCTTCCCAAATTAAAATCAGAGCGGACTGCGGAGACAACCTCATGCGAAGTTCATGCACGTCACGTGACGCCCGAGCTCCCCAGGAGCTGTTGCGGCCGTTTTGACTTCGGTGTTTGACAAGTGCAAATGTCGAGCTCCCTCGCCCCAACCTCAACATGAGCGAGCGAAATCACCTGCCCCGGGGCGAACGACCCCGGTAGAGACCCTCCACTCATCTGTCACCACGTAACAGTATCCAAGTGGGCCAGCGGCTCCCCCCAACAGCATCAATTCTCCTCTCTGTCGCTATCTTCTTTTTTGGACGGACATCTCAAGTCTCAACCCTCAAGACGACGTTTCCAAAGCGAACAGACGATGATCCACACCCTCCACCGTCCCCTCTCCATCCAACGCTCCATGATCTCCCCTGCATTTCTTACAAATTTCCCACTCTGTTCCTTTCCTTCACCCCTTCCGCCCCCGGTGCTGCGAGGTGCTGCTCTGTTTCCCGCTGCACCAGATCCGATTCCTCCAACTCATGGCCTCTGTAGCCCTCACCACTGCCACCGGCACCACCTCCTTCCCCGCCCTTCCATCTCTCCGATTGCGATCCCCTAACCCCATTCCTTCGAGAACTTCGCGGCTATGCTGTTCGGCTTCAGGTTCCCTGCACTCTTTCAATTTCAAAGGACTCAAACAGAACTCTTTTTCATCTATTCCACCCCCGAGACTCTCTAAGTCTGGTTTCAATGTCAAACCCCATTGGAAATACCCTTCTGTTAAAGCCTCCGCTTCGGGCGCTTCTCTCGCTTCGTCTCCACCTCCGGCTCCGACGCCTCAGCCGTGGCGCGGCGCGGCCATCAAGCCTTTATTAGCCTCTATAGCGACTGGGGTTCTCATCTGGTTCGCTCCCGTGCCTGCTGGAGTCTCAAAAAACGCGTGGCAACTGTTGGCTATATTCTTGGGCACCATCGTTGGCATTATTTCTCAGCCATTGCCGCTGGGAGCTGTGGCTATACTGGGTTTGGGCGTTTCTGTGCTGACTAAAACCCTGACGTTTGCTGCAGCATTTTCAGGGTTTGGTGATCCCATCCCGTGGCTCATTTGCCTGGCCTTCTTCTTTGCCAGAGGGTTCATTAAGACAGGTCTTGGCAACCGGATCGCCTATCAATTTGTATCTCTTTTTGGTAGCTCATCCTTAGGGCTAGGATATAGTTTAGTTTTTAGCGAGGCCTTGTTGGCACCGGCGATTCCTTCGGTTTCGGCTAGAGCAGGTGGAATATTTCTCCCGTTGGTGAAGTCCCTATGTGTCGCTTGTGGTAGTAACGCGGGCGATGGAACTGAAGATAGACTTGGGTCTTGGCTAATGCTGACGTGCTTTCAGACTTCGGTGATTTCATCGGCAATGTTCTTGACAGCAATGGCAGCAAATCCCCTGTGCGCCACTCTGACTGCCAATTCTATTAACCAGACAATTGGGTGGTTGGACTGGGCGAAAGCTGCGATTGTCCCCGGTTTGGTGTCATTGGTACTGGTACCATTGATTTTATATGTGATTTACCCACCAACAGTAAAGGCCAGCCCAGATGCGCCCAAGCTTGCTCGGGAGAAGTTGCAGCAGATGGGACCAATGACTACTGAAGAGAAGACAATGGCTATCACTCTGTTTCTTACGGTACACAGATTTCGATCTTATTCTTTTTCAAATGCCGGAATGACTTTTCCTTTATGCTATGTTCGTACTTTTTACCTAGAAGCTAATAATGTTATTATAATGGATAGCAGCGATGCCTATTTAGAGGAATGAGTCAGGTTCACTATCTCCCTTTTGAATTACGAGCCGTGATTATGCATTAATCTGATTATATAAGACGCTTCTTTAAAATGATGCCAGAGGTTTGGGTGATAATTGAACATTGTAAAGGTAGTCCGTTTATGGGCTTAATGCATGTATGATTGCACAATTTGTTATGCTAGACTGATCATAAGCATGATGTGCCTTTGTGGGTTTGCTTTTCAGTAATGTTACTGAGCAAGTTATCAGGCATCAGTTATTAAAAGTCATGTCGTCTTGAATTTTACGCTAAATTATTATTATTTGGAATGTTTGGTTGTTGTGCGGAAACAAATCACTGAGCAGCTGTATTACTCTAGTGTCTATGCCTTGCCCCTTGGATGATAAATATGTGGTATTTTACATTCCTAATAATCTTCTATTTGTCTTAGTAACTTATTTCTTCTCGGGCTCTGTTGTATCAGGTGGGGCTTTGGATTTTTGGAGCGGCTCTCAAAGTAGATGCTGTGTCTGCTGCCATTCTTGGATTATCTGTACTTCTTGTTACGGGTGTTGTTACATGGAAAGAGTGTTTGGCTGAGGGTGTTGCTTGGGATACCCTCACGTGGTTTGCTGCCCTCATAGCAATGGCTGGGTATCTGAACAAATATGGGCTTATTTCCTGGTTCAGTCAAACTGTAGTCAAGGTTTTCTTCTGTCTCCTCTCTTGCATATCAACTCTGGATGATGAACATAGAGAACATGGTGCCTGTCCTTGGCATTTTATTTTTCAAAAAACAATTATGACATCTCTTGGACAATTAATAAATAATTCATGGCTTAAGCTTTTGTGATTTAAATTATAACTATTTATGAACAAAGGTATGCTGGATCTGTGTCTCGTCTACGACTCATGCTTTCATATGAGGCATTGTGTTAGAGATGTCAGTTATCACCTCAGAGGCCAAGGTCCTGCGATAAAATGTTTTTTGCCAATCTTCTATGCCTTGAGTCTGGTTTGTGCAAGATTTTTCTGTTTACTTCTAATTTGCTATTCAAATTAGATATAGTAACCCTTTTTATGTTCTGCAGAAGCTAATTTAACCTTCCACTTTCTAACAAGTGCATTATCTGTTATAAATTGTTCCCTCCGCTTGTTAATGTAATTCATGCAATAGAGACTCCATAATGCATCTTATTTTTATTTCTCTGCAGCAGAAATGAAAAGTCTTTCTAACATGCGTCTGTCGACATTTCTGGAGATCCATATTGGTCCACTCCAAGTTCAATAGTTTTTTTTTTTTTTTTGTGGGGGGGGGGGGTAGGAGTGTAGATCCCATGCAATGCAGCCACTGTTCTTTTTTTAACTTCCTGCATTGCACGAGTTGCGGCAATACAGGGGATTTGTTTGATAGTTCAACTCACTGAAAGCTTTCGGGGAAGAGTGCTTGTACCAACAATCCCACAAAAAACCGCATCGGATTTTTGACAGTACGTGAAATCAGCGGCCTGTGCAGGTGATCCAATGGACCCTGCACAAGGTTGATGTTTTATGTAATTAAAATGGGACGTGCTTGTAGCCTTTATCATAAGCTGTAGTTGCGCTTGATAATAGCACACGAATATATTACTTTAATCCAGTATTCCTGTTTTTGCATGGCAATTATTTGACATTTGCTTTCTAATTATTGACATGCATCGTGACCCTTGCATCTGAAGTTCCAGTGAAAATGGGGCGTGCAGCATGGACTGTATGCCTATAAAAATATGAATTTTACTTTGGAAGTCAGTATATTCCTTGATTATGTTCTAGAAATGATTGACTAGTGGCATTGTTTATGCAGTTTGTTGGTGGATTGGGTCTCTCTTGGCAGCTATCATTTGGCATTCTGGTTCTTTTGTACTTCTACTCACATTACTTCTTTGCAAGTGGAGCAGCCCATATTGGTGCCATGTTTACAGCCTTCTTGTCAGTTGCTTCTGCTCTGGGCACTCCACCATACTTCGGAGCCATGGTGCTGTCTTTCCTATCCAACCTCATGGGTGGCCTCACACACTATGGGATTGGGTCAGCACCTGTATTTTTTGGAGCCAATTATGTTCCTCTTGCCAAATGGTGGGGTTATGGTTTCCTTATGAGTATTGTTAACATTATTATCTGGCTTGGGGTTTGGAGGAGTTTGGTGGAAGGCCATTGGTTTATGGTAAAGGGCTGTTTGATGACCCAAATTTTCTAGTTTACAATTTCTGTACACATTGAGGTGCATTCTCTTGTTGCCGTTAACAGCTGAAGCAAGCTGTTAACCTTCACGATTCTTTTTAGAAATAATCTTCAGGTGATTCTGATGGAGATTTAGGTTGGGAATTAGAATACAATTACTCAATTTAGATCTGGAAGTAGAACTTACATATATAAAGTTTATTTTGGAACGTAAGAGGAGCCTGCTGTTCAGTCGGTATTCGTGATAGGGTTTTGGGCTTGATTACATTCTTGTTGTGCTCTTGAATCTATTTGGCATTTGTCGTGAATAATCAAAATCAACCAAGGACATTTGTGTGCTGGTATTTCCATCAAGTGGATTCCCGGCACTTTTTGGAGCAGGGAAATAAATGAGCTTACTATTCGTAACGAGATATGCACTGATGATAGTTTGCCTGAAATAAGCGTGTCCTTCTGCACAACTTACGTATTAATTATTTTTTCAAATCGTATATACCTAGCACGTATTACTTATTGCAAATATATTTACATCAAGAGGGTTGCCTCTGTGCAAAAGAATAAATTATCTGTAATCTATAATAGGCCAAATCTAAAAAATTGTTAAATCTTTTGCCTATGACCTCCGTATATATCTGCCTCTATCAACAAAAAATTTCATTTAACTTGCATATTATTTACAAATTTATAAAAGATTTGAGTACGGTATGGGAGTACTTGGCTGAAAGACCAAAGATTTCTTAACTTGCCAAATAGCATAATTTATGATTCGAAACAGCATAATATCATTACGTAATATTAACTAAGAAAATCAATTCAAAATTTTAAGTGAAATGAAAGAATTGAAATCATAGCCTCAAGAAGTCACAAAAAAAACAAACTATCATATGAAAGGTATATGAATAAAAGTACTATTACAAATTAACAAGAGAAGTGTGTGTATACGTAATATGCATGAGGCCAGGCTGACCCTAGCCTGGTGCCTGGCTCAAAACCCAACCTGTGTGACCTGAAAGTGGATGGCTTAGGTAGGATCAAGTTGACTGAGCCGTCGATCCGCTTGGATGGTTTGTGTGTGTCTTTATATTAAAAAACAGAATATAAGTTGTGATTAATATGGTGAATGAATGATACCTTTCATGCAGATTCTTTGTGGGTTGGTCTGTAAATGGACCCTCGTGGAGATCTAAAATATCTGTTATAAAATGACCAGCGTCCCAATCAGTTATATAGTTCTATGCATATGATCAGGCCCCCTACCAGGAGAAGAATTGGAATAACATCACATTATCATGTAAAATACATGAGTTTACCTATTGGCCTGAGGCGTTTTTTTCCCAGCTTAGCCTGCAGCTCATAAACGCAGTCGTTAAAGGTGACACTTAGTGGGCTAGAAAAATTATAAAGCATGCGGGAACCTGAACATGATAAATCCGAATAACATTAAAGTAGAAAACAGACACTTTTGTAATTCGTCACACAATTGGTTGATTTGATTCACTTATTATTTAATTAACGAATACAGCTCGCGCGTGCGCTGTATCCGTCAAAAACAAGCAATTTCCACTATACGCGTGTCATTCCGACGAGCGGGGCGATGCGTGTGGGATCCACCACCTGTGCCTTTAAGGACCCTCGCGATGCTGACTCATTCAAACTGGCTTTGCTTTCTGCCACTAATTTTGTTTATAACTCGGCAGGCACTCTCCCCAACTTGTGTTGGTGGCTTGTCAATCATCAAACCCCTTCTATTTCCCCCACCTCCAGCTTTAGCCTTTTGATTTTTATATTTTAAGTCGAACTTGACATATTCATTATTTTTCTAATTAATCATATCGTCGTGGAATAATGTATATAATACATCTGAAGAGATACGTGCTTATTAAAGAGATCCAATATTCCTTCTAAATTTGCACGGACTTGCTGGAGGCCTGCACCAAGTTTTAACCACCACCTTTTGTGTGATGAGGTTTAAAGATTAAGAATCAGTGATCTGGGCTAGCCATGGCTTTTTGCCTGCCCACCACACAATATATTACTACATTCAGTTTTTAATATATAAAAATTATTTGATTAATTTGAATAGATAACAAAAATTAGTTAAGTTAGATATTTGTAATAATAAGTATTGTCTTTCCTAAATTATCCCTACTAATCAGGTATATTATTAGTTAGAATTATCATTATTACAAATACTATATTGAGAAAAAATGAATAAATAAAAGATAAAATTGATTGAAGTATTTTATTTAAAACCAAAATAAAAGTGAAACGAGTTCTTATATTAAGAATCGAAGTAGTAGTATATTGTTTTTTTTTCCCAACTATATTACTAGCATTAATTATGGGCGCATCTTGAAGCAAAAAAAAAAAAAAGTTTTTTGAGGGGCGGGCGTCGATCCATCCATTGTGGGGGGGTGAGAACATCCGGTGCAGTGCATGTTTGGTTGCTCCTTAGGGAAAAAGTAGGGTGAAAAAAAAAATCAATTTAAAAATTCAGCCATGCAAAAGCAGTCTTCTGCTTGCTTCGTGAAAACCGAGAAAACAAGCATCCAATTAAAAATTAGGTTTGGATCTCTAAAATGTTTATCCAAGCGTAGATTTAAAAGTCGTTGTTAAAAACCCGGGGGTGTGGTTGAGCGGTGGGGGCTCATCCTCCCTTAACCAAGTGTCGAGGGTTCGATCCTCGTCTTGGACATGGAAAAGCTTTAAAATTCCGGGCCAGCTGTCCCCCCATCGAGGTGCCTACAAGCCAGCGAAGGGATTAGTCACTGGATTCGCTGGTGGATACCCTGATGTTTCATAAAAAAAAAAAAAGTCGTTGTTAAAGCTAGCTTTAAAAAATTTTTTTAAACACAAAAGAAAAGAGAAAAATATAAATAAAGACCCCCTAATATATAAAATTATGATTTGAGACTCTCAATCTAGAAAATACTCCTCCGGTCCTTAATATAAGACCCATTTAACTAATTTGATTAGATTAAGGAAGTTAGGTAAGTTAGT
>NW_021637605.1:0-72512 GCF_004799145.2 Neltuma alba | reverse complement strand
GTGGCCACCCAAAATTTGAACTAGATTGCGCTGGTGAATATGCGGAAATCACCATCAAGTACGAGAGCTATCGAGTTCTTGAAGTCAATTATTCTGATTATAGTCTTAGAGTTGTGAGAACTGACTTCTGGGATGATGTTTGTCTAACCTATTTTAGGAACAATTCCATAGATCTCCCTTTCTTTAATTATAGTTTGGACTCTCGTAACCTGACACTGTACTACGATTGTCTTTCCTCTCCATTCTCAGACCCATATATCACCCCCACTCAGTTTAATTGCAGTAAAAATAGTAACTATTTCCTTCTGGCGGGCGGAGGTTATGGGACCTCTGAAATCTGAAACAAACGGGGGCCTGCAGATCTACTGTAATTGTTCCAATTTTGGGGTCACAAGCCAGAATTTTAGATGAAGATTCAAGTGTGGAAAATATGAAGACTGCTATTCATACAGGCTTTAAATTTGCATGGGAGGCAAATAATACTCTGTGCTCTGGCTGTCGAAACTCTGGTGGGCAATGCGGTTATAACATAAGCTCAAGTGAATTCACTTGCTATTGCAAAGACGGACCTGTTCCATCTGAATGTAAATCAAGTAAGTACCAGTGTTCTAGTAATTCATACCAATATATGCAGGCACAGATACACAATAAAGAACTGCGACACGACAAAACATGTAATGTCGTGTAATTTGAAGAGTTGTCTCCGGACAAGTCTGTTTTTGACGTTCTGGTACTTCATAGATTGAAGTTTAAGAAATTAATGACTTCTGTGAACGTAGATTGATGAACATGCCTTGAGTTTCAATATGTTATTTCAGATAATAGGCTTATTCATATCCTCGTCAGTTATTGCTTTTAGATAGTTACAGATTTTGCCCACATATCCCCTGCTCTTTTCTGCAGATAGGACCTTGATAGCCTTTAGCCAGGAAGCCATGCCAAGGGAGGAAAATTTAGTTTACTTTATATATAACTCCATACATAGTTGATTCATATTCTCCGAGAATGATTCCTGACTTCTGCGACAACCATCTGATTGTGGTTCATCTCCAGACAAAGCTAGAAAAAGCCGCCTTAGTTTTTTCTCTTCGGTTTACGTGGACACTGGCACTAATGAGACATGTTTATGCCAATTTACAATGAAACTCAACCTACATGTTTCTCCTTGATTGGCTTAATTTACTTAATTTCCATACACACCAACTTCATCTTAGAAAACGCAAGTCCTGTTTAGAGTATTTGCTGGCGGTAGGTAGACATTGTTAGGTAAGTGCCAGGCTATCATGGGTTGTTCACACCAGTTTTAAAATATAGGCCGCCTACTTTGACCGCAAATCAACTTACAAATACCCCTTTTGTATCATATTATCAACTTATAATTACATACAGATCCTATTTGCTCGTGATTAAACAATTATCATGTTTCAGCTTAGGCTGTTCATTCTGAAGCCATCTCCGTCTAATTCCACTTCTCTCACTCCTTTAGATTTGAAAAACCTTCCAATTCGGATCGCCCACACATACATACATATGTTTGTATAAATATGCACCAAGCTATTTAATTTGTGATTAGTGATCGATTTTATAGCTTAATATGACATCGTCCAAAACAGTTAGGCTTCTTTTTATTATTAATCTTTTTTATAGTGAGCCAAATATATATCGGATCAAATATAACATAATCGACATGAAGACGATAAGCAAGATAGGAGAATCTTTTGTTTTTAGATCATCTTCGATCTTTGGTAGGTTTGGATTGAAATTCTTACTTGCTCATTCAAAAGTTTTCTTCTTGTCTGTAACTTCTCTATCGTCTGATCTGGAACCATGTCTCTAGTTATTGATGTAGAGTGTTCTTGCCAGAGGTTGAACTAGTCCCCTCTCGTCTGATCTTGTAACCGAGACATGGATCTTAAATCAGTCAGCTTCCCCATCCTGTGCTTTAATGTTGATTGTGTTGAGACCTTTATCTCTTTGCTTGTGTTGTTTAAAGAATTCATCTCCTTTTTTTGTTATCAAATATTATACTACCTCCTGCATCTAGTTTGTAGTGCAATTTATATTATAAACTAGATTTTATATTTAGAACTAAAAATAGTATATCAATCATCATCATACTAGCATATCTTTTTAAGTATTGTTTTAACTTAACCCAAAATCTTATTTTAGGTTTAAAAAAAAACTGAGTTTGCAGTGTGCAAATGTTTTTATTGTATTTTCTAATAATCTCTCTCTTATGAATGAGAGTATTTTGAAAAAAAATAATTTTTACATATTTATTACTTTTAACTAATTTTTTTATTAAAAAGTGACGGAGGGAGTATTAAATTATTGGATGAGCTGGAAACTATTGCCAAGGAGAATTAGTGGCGGCGGCGTGCCAGTAGCAATTATTTTAAACTGCCTCTCAACCTGTTTAGCAAAAACAAGCATAATTAATTATGACTTGTTTATTATAAATAGACCTAGAGATAATATTATTAATTTAGCATATAGTTGTCAATAATCTTATAATCTACTGGTATAAACACTCGCCCTGTAAATAGAAGGTTGTGAGTTTTATTCCTACTAACCTCTGGCTGTTAATGTTTGTTTTTCTAATTAAAAAAAATTGGCATTTTGCTAATCAAATTTGATTAGCAAAGATACACGAACTAGGGAAACAAAAATTGAGTGGGGTAAACAAAACGTTAGATCAAGTTGTTGTAAGTGAATCATTGATGTGAAAAGATGTATTGCATGGTATTGTTAATGCATGATTTTTTTGACTGAGGATTAGTCCACAAGAGACCATTCTGGTCAATTCCTTGAGCGTTTAGATTCAGATTTCACTTTATGTTATTATTGTTATTTTATCTTCTGTTTCTGTATTCGAGTCATAGGAAACAAAATTATTTTTTTTTTTTTTTTAACAAATGAAGTTCTCAGATAGTTGTTCATAAGTAATCATATTAATTTAGTAGTATTTCTCATGTGAGTTGTCAGTCGTAAAACTAAAGTATGATTCTCGCATCGCTCTTAAATATGAGTTTTAATTCTTTTAAAAGAATATGAAGTCTTGTTTAATGACTTTTCTTTTTAACAAAATTCCCTACCACCCAAAGGTTTGAGTAGGTATGTAAACGAGTATAGTCTTGTTTAAGATCTCTCTCTCTCTCTCTCTCTCTCTCTCTCTCTCTCTCTCTCTCTCTCTCTCTCTCTCGTGTTTTTTTCCCCTTCTTTTCTCGTTTATGTTTGCAAATGTTTCCAACAGATGGTGGTACACATGCAAACAGAAACCCCCCCCCCCCAAAAATATGGTTAACTCACCTAATCAGATTGAGTTTTGTCAGGCATAATTAGAAATAAATCTTGTAAAAATATTTTCTACATTCATATGGATTTGAACTCTTGACCTTGTGTTAGCTTGTTTCTCTTATCGGCCACCAACCCTCCCCTTCCACTAACTCATTCTTAAACATTAACAATCTCACTTTTGGTATGTGAGATACTCTCTTTATTCCCTTTTATAAATGGCTTTTTTTTTTGTTATGACATGTTCTTATTTATTAAAAAAAAATTCTTCTGATCTTTGATATAAAACATAATTAACTAATTTGAGTAAATTAAAAATGTTAATTAAATTAGTTAATATGATATGTTTGTTCTAAAACACTCTAAATATTTTTTTAACTCTATCATCGTCCTCCTTTACTTAATTATTGTTGGGAGAATATAAATAAGATTAATTTAGAAAAAATTGATTAAATTTTTAAATTTTTTATTTTATGTTAATGTAAATTGTTCATATGATAATCCCCACTTTTTGCTCCACACCACATTCTTTTTTTTTCACACACTTCTTTTTTCTTGTAATTTGTTTATCTCTCCTGTGCTCTCTCCCCTCACAGACAAGGTACTTCAAAAAAAAAAAAAGTTATATTTTTATATGTTTTTTGTCTAACCAATTTTTTTTATTAATGTAATTGAGTTAATTGTCACAGAGGGAGTAAAATGTTGGTGTCCTCGCATCTTACTGATTTTGTAGACGGAAATGGGAAAAGAAAGCAGATTTTGATATTTTCTTTAAAAATTTATATATTCAGACGCTGTTAGAAATTAGAAGTGTTCTGGTATAATTTTCTTTTTTGCCATCCTGTTCTCATATGAATATGATATTTTGTCCTTACATATATATATTTATATATATTCCAAGTCAAATAAATTCATCTTGGTCTCATGATGCTTTCTCAGAACTTCATTTTAATATTATTATTATTATTTTTTTGCCATCAATATTACTATTTATTTATTATTTATTATAAATCCCAGCCAATACTATCTCTCTCGGTCAAAAACCAATCTTCCCGCCCGCCTCCCACCAACGACCCAATGAGGAAACAACGAACCATTGTCTTCTTCCTCCTCCTCTTCACCTTCATCCTCTCCTCCTTCCACCGTACGACGTCGTTACCTTCCAACGCCTCCCTCTCTCTGTGCCTCAACACCTTCGACTGCGGCAACATTCACGACATCCCCTACCCCTTCACGGGCGCCGACCGCCCCTCCTTTTGCGGCCCGCCGGAGTTCCATCTCTCCTGCCGGAGCGATTTTCCCGAGCTCAACATCTCGTCTGTGAGTTACCGAGTCCTCAAACTCGACCCAATCGGACGTGTTCTCACCCTAGCTCGCATAGACCTCTGGAACAAAACATGCACTCACCACTTTGTCAATTCCACCTTTGACCAAACCAACTTTAGGTACGGTTCCGGGAACGAGAATCTCACTTTGATCTATGGGTGTGGTTCTTCTCCTGAGATTAACAAAAAGCCAGAGAATCTGTTTGAGTGTGCGTTTAAGGGGAATCGAAGTGATTCTTATTCTTTGATTGGTCCGTTGCCGCAGGACCCTGCTCTTAGTATTTTTCGTTGTGGTACTCGAGTTGAGGTGCCGATTCTTCAAAGTGAAGTCACTAGGCTCACGACCAATCGGTCGTTACTTAGGGAGGTTTTGATGGAGGGTTTTAATGTGAATTATAGCAGCCCTTACGAACATGAGTGCTTGAAATGTGTTGATTTTGGTGGCCGATGTGGATTTGATTACGATTTGGAGGAACCGATTTGCATTTGTGGGGATCACCTGTGTCCCTTACAAGGTATCTTGAACTTTTTCGGTTCGTTGATGCCTGTGATTGGTAGATTTACTTCGCGATGATGCTGTTTATATGTAAAACTCGCGGAATTCGAATGGAAACACGTACTGTTTCGAAAAATGAGATGGTATGAATAGATTTGAAAATGTTACTAACATTGCAGGTTAAGTTAAGTTTCCCGTGAACTCTCATGCTATGCAGTAAGCATGAGATATTAGTTGCCACCTCTGAATTTCCGAATTTCCTAACTGCCAAACATCTGCCAGAAACTTCGACTGTTTTGGGGACAGACGGAATGAAATTTCCCGTTTTATTCTCGTTAATTAAGCATCATTAATACATAGTCACCGTGTGAAACAATTAATAGGGGCATTTTATGGGGAAAAAATTAAATCTGAAACTCCTTGATATGCATAACTTAGTTATTTGTCTTTTCATGAAGAGGTTGGGAGGGAGTATCATGTTAGATTTTAGGCATTAACTATACTTTTGGCTTAAGCCATTTGGTACGACTCACCTCTAACATTACATATCTTAGACTCTCTAATTTGTATATGTGAGACTTGTCTATTAGACTGGTACATTTTACTGTTATTATCATTTTCTTGCTTTCTTTTGAAGCAAGCAAACTGAACGCCGAAAATCTGGTATATTTTGGAGCTTTTTAGCAAGCTGAGAGATATAGGAGAGAGCGTGTTATATCACTGAGTTTGACTTTTCAATAATAGTTGAATTCCTCTATACAGTCTTGTTTTTTATATATGGAAGATTTGAAACTTTGAAATTACATGTGTGCAAGATTTTCATTAATCATTACACCATTTTTGGGTGCATATGCCGTTTGAAAACTCCTCGCCTTCAATTTTCACTTTCGTTAATGAATAGCAGTGAAGCTTTGCTTCCAAACTGGAGCACTGTAATTGATAAACGTCTATCAAATGGTCAACTTCTATGTACATAAAGTAAAAAGTGACAAATGTTGCTATCAGTTTCTCTTGTACAAACTCTCCCTTCAATTTAAGATAAGAAAATGAGGATGATGTTTTTCGATCGTTTATTGATTATGTTCAATTTGAGAATGAATCTTAGCTGACAATCCTGTCTTTCTTTTGTTTGTCTTCATGTCATTCAAGTTTTGAGTTTTGACATTTATCTTTGTTGTATTTTTCAGAGAACAGAACAGCCCTTATAGCAGGTAGCCTCTATTGTGATCATGTATGGATTAGTTTTCTTAAGGAGCAGCTGTTTGGCATGATCTTACTAATTTCTTGAATTATCTTCAGGCACTAGTGCAGCTGCTGCAGTTTTTTTAATTCTTATTGGATTATGCTTGTTCTTTATCGTAAGACGAAGGAAAAGAATTGCAGAACAATCACAAACCAAGGACCTCTTCATGGCCCCTTATAGCAGAGGCGTTGCTACCTCCACAACAACTTCATCTCAGAGTGTTCCATCTTACGTTACCTCAATGACTGAATCTAAGCAATACAGTTTCTTATATGGGGTTAAGGTGTTTAGCTATGCTGAACTTGAGGAAGCCACTAAAAATTTTGATCCTTCCATGGAACTTGGTAATGGAGGTTTCGGCACTGTTTATTATGGTAAGAATATAATATCATCTTTTTCTTATGGATTCTCCAACACTAGCCCTTGTACACTTGCCATCAATTTCCCTTAACCATTCAGCTCTGATTGCTGATCAGGCATTCTGAAAGATGGACGTGCAGTTGCAGTGAAACGGCTTTACGAAAGCAATCTGAAACGTGTTGAGCAATTCAGGAATGAAGTTGAGATTCTAGCTCGACTCAAGCATAAAAACCTGGTTGCACTCTATGGATGCACCTCTAGACATAGCCGAGAACTTCTCCTTGTCTATGAATACATTCCTAATGGAACAGTGTCAGATCATCTCCATGGGAATCGATCTAAGTCTTCTTTGCTCCCTTGGTGTACCCGATTGAACATTGCAGTAGAAACAGCTGAGGCCCTAGCCTACCTCCATGAATCAGATGTCATACACCGGGATGTTAAAACCAATAACATTCTCCTAGACCATAACTTTAAGGTCAAGGTTGCTGATTTTGGTCTTTCGAGGTTGTTCCCAAATGATGTTACCCATGTGTCAACTGCCCCACAAGGAACACCCGGTTATGTTGACCCTGAGTATTATCAGTGTTACCAAGTCACCAGTAAAAGCGATGTTTATAGCTTTGGAGTTGTCTTAGTTGAGCTCATATCATCCTTAGAGGCCGTGGACATCACCAGGCACCGCCATGATATAAATTTGGCCAGTCTTGCTATAAACAGAATTCAGAATCATCAAGTTCATGAGTTGATTGATCCACTTCTAGGGTTTGAAAGAGACAATGCAATCAAGCAGATGACAACAGGAGTTGCAGAGTTGGCCTTTAGGTGTTTGCAGCAAGATGGAGACATGAGACCCTCCATGAATGAGGTACTGGAAATATTGAGAGGAATCCAAAAAGAAGGGTATGGTGGACATGAAGATCTAGAGAAGAATAATAAAAGGGTGGATGAAATCATGCTTTTGAAAGATGCCCCTCCTCCATTCTCACCAGATTCAGTTGCAGATAACTGGGTTAGCTCTTCTACTACTTCTACTTCCTCATAACTTCTATGATTTCACTGTTGACCTAAATGAGATGAGGTGATAATGCACATTGATATTTGCGCGGTCTGTATATAATATATATATAGAGAGAGAGTAACTTACCCAAATCTCTGTGCTCCGTGTATGAATTAGTAAATCGGGTCATTCATCTACTGTTTCAATCTTCTGCTGATGTTTGGACAAGTCCGCATAATGAGGACCTAACGCTCATCTGTGATACGGCGTCGTGGTTCCGCCCCATCTGTCCCAAACGTACAAATCCAATTTATCTCTCCATCTCACTTGAGCACTGGCCACTGTGAGCCTATCTTATCTGTATCTTTTCTTTTTATTTTAAACAAAAAAAATTTAATATTTAAATGTATTAAATAAAAATAAAGGTTTAAGTACAATAATTCTCAGTCTCATAAACTAATTTTTGTTGTATCTAGTATCTAAAAATATTTTTCTAATAGTATCCAATATTCTAAAAGTTAAAATAATTGTTTATGCAATTTTATTCTCAAAAGTATTTTTCCCCGTAGCAATGAACGCTTTAGTGCTATCTTTTGACTAAAAAAATGATACTAATTCCTACCCAAAAAATACATTAACGTGTTAAATGTATCAAAAAATTATTTTAAAATACTGAGCATTCAATTAACAATATAGAGGATAGTTTAAGGATAAAATTACACTAAAAATTATTTTAGAATAATATAATGCTATTCAAAAATTACAGTTGAGGCTCAATTTGCCATCACGATTGAAATCACTTATAAGCATGTTTTACATAAGTCAAGGTAAATTTCTTTCATATATTTACCTTGTATTCTATAAATCACGATTGAAAAACTATTTATAAACTATTCCAAACAAGCTCTTCATGTGCCAAATGCACTAATAATTAGCTTATAACATTGAGGGGCGTTTCGAAAATTTTAAAAAGTTTTTTTTTCCGTAAATCAATACAAACTCCTCTACATATTTATTTTGTATATTGTAAAATCACTTTTAAAAACATAATTTGGTTCCTATTAGAAAAAGTGGTTTACGATACTAAATGTTACTTAATCCTTTAATTTTTGTTTAATACATTAGAATACTACGTAGAATACTGGAAAAGAGGTGCATGTCATGTGCTCAAAAGCCAACTTAATGGTGTGTTCATTGTTTCTTTTCTTTTCTGTTTTCTTTTTGTTCTTTCTTTTTTGGGTTGCTAAGATTATTATTATTCACTGTTTCTTATCCTTGACGGATTGTCTTATAATATCTTCTTCATCAAGCAACATCGAATGTTTGTCACAACCAAAGTCAACAAACAAGACAAATTTTTGCCCAAAATAACAAAAACTTAATTACATATTTAATGACTAACAGATTTAATCTTTACATTAATCGTCCATTCCTTTCGTTGATGCCATTGACAAAAGCTACAATCAACGGCCAACAAACAATTTAATTGTCTTTTTGGCAAAAAATTATTTATTTCTTATAAAAAGAATCAAATGAAGAAATTAACATTCTTAAGAATTTATTTTCTTAATAATACCAGACTGACCTGAAAATTTTATCCTTCATATCTCTTTAAAGGCATTGTTCTAATTTATGAGCAAATTTATTCATACTCACTCTTTTCATAATCTAAGTCCCATTTAGATAATCAGTCCAAAAAAATTTCCATTTTTTGCCATAAAAAAAAGTCCCATTTAGATGAGTATATAGAACGTTAAATCTTTCCCCTCATTTAATTTATCCTTATCTACATTAAAACTGCATTTTAAACTAGTTAACATATTTTCCACTCCCTTACTTAGTGTTGGTAAAAATAGTTAAATATAACTTATTTTTTGGATCACAGGATTAAATATCCATCAATTTTTCTTAAAAATGCAAGAATTTTCACTTACTATAATGGCTTTATTATGAATTATGATACCCTTTAATTGTTTTTAAATTTCCTATAGGATCCAATTATTAAACCATTTTTAATGAAAGTTGATTGTTATTGGCAAAAAAAAAAAACAACTCTGGCTGAAATTTCCCAAAATACCACATTTGAGGTTCTTAATTAAATCAGACAAGAGAAAATGAAGATGCAAAACAAACTCTCCAAATTCTAGTGGTGCTGTCATTGTAAAACCCTAAAAAAAAAGGAACCTTTTTTCACCAAAAACAAAAATACAACTTTGATCCTTTAATTTTGCATGAGATTTCATTTGATTTCTTAATTTTATAATGTTTTAGTTTTTAATCTTAACACCCGTTAGTTTTGTTAACCAAAAAAAGGAGTGGAGCAGGCACGTCGCCTTTTATGAAAAATCAGACTACACTGGACAATCATACCATACCGGTTTGAATTGTTGATGGAACTTGTCAATAACTTTGTTTTGACAAAAGAGGGGAAAAAAAAAACTATTTTCGAGATAGACATTGAGTTAGAACCAGAAATTAAACTGCAAATTAGAACGGTTTTTATAAAACCAAACAATTTTTTTTGGGCATGACGAAAAATGTTGAAGAATTTAATAAAACATATAAAAATTTAAAAAAATGCCTTCTCAAAAAGTTTAATATATTTTTAGTGAATCTGTAGTTATATAATATTATTTTATTGAGAACTTCATACATTGTGATGCTATTATATTGACAACTAAATTTATCACAAGTTTATTTCTTATATATAATATTATATACCTATATAATTAATTTTTTATTCAATTATTATCTTACCGATTTGACTGCGGGTCAAATTGATTGATCATGAAAACTACATCTATGAATCGTTAGCTTTTTTAATTTGACGTTCAATTCGGCTTTTAAAATATTACCTAAGACTCTTCATTTTTTTTAAAAAAAGAAAAAAAAATCATACAACTTTGCCGCAAGAATATTAATTTAGAGTCTTCTTTTGGAGGGTATAGAGTTAGACGATTGGGGATAAGAAGGAAGGATCCTGCGAGTCCAAAATGGTCAAAGGAAATTGGGAGGAAGGCGGAGCACTTGATAGTGAACACAAAGTTGATTGCAATTGCAAGTAAGACTTGTAATAAGCCAACAGTAAAATCTCTTGGGAATATTTGGAGAAACCATATTGAGAGTACCTATATTTTTTTTAATTTTTAAATTGGTACCTATGTGTTTTTTCTTAATTAAATCTTTAATTTTGTCCTATTAGCAATGTTAACCCTTGTATAAAGATTAAAAATGCTAATTGAACAAAGTTACAAAAACTAATAATATTACTAAAACAGTAAAATTAAATGAAATATAAAAAAAAAAAACACATAGGTACCAAATTAAAAATTAAAAAAAAAACTCCAATATAAGTTTTCCTTTAAGTTTTGGCCAGATAGATGAGTATCTTTCAGGTACATCAACGGCTCACATTAAGGGATTTAACACTTTTCATGCCTAAACAGA
Organism: Neltuma alba; assembly: GCF_004799145.2. Lineage (NCBI taxonomy): Eukaryota > Viridiplantae > Streptophyta > Magnoliopsida > Fabales > Fabaceae > Neltuma > Neltuma alba. The sequence goes on along the minus strand of NW_021637605.1, from coordinate 61,347 downwards.
AATCAAATCCCTTATCTTGATTAAGGGAGAATGAATTCATACCACTCAAGCATACATTCCTAGTTAGTTGAGTCAGACAATTTCACACTTATAAATTGAAACATAATAAAACATTAAAACTATATTTATATAAATTAATTTGAAAGTATTCACGTAAATTTTTTACCTAAAAATGTATTTTAAATTAAAGTATAAATTAGTTTTTTCCAAAAAAATATATATATTAGATCACTAGTAATTAAAAAAAGGAAAAACGCATGCCACGTGCCACAGCCACGTGTCTGCCAGTGTTTATATTCCACCGAGAAAGCCCTTCGTATTCTCAGTATTCCTTTTTATTTCCTGCTTCAGGCCACCTTCTATCCCTTTCTGTCTTTTACTGTAACATCCCTCAGTCATAAAGCTCAAAAGCCGATCGAATCGGAATCGAATCGAGTCGAATGGCCTCAGATCTCACTTTCTCTCTCTAGCAAGCAATCCTTCGCTTCTCCCTTACTTAATCTAATCTATCTCCCCTTTTTCAATGGCCACACTCCAGAAATTCAAGCTCTTAGCCACCCAGTGCGCCGTCGCCGGCAGCCCCACTCGCAGCCCTACCACTAGCCCTGTCATCCACCTCCGACGCCGCAAGACCCTCCGCATGTTCCTCAGCCGCCCTGACCGCCGCCGATTCGCTCGCTGCGAGGAAGCTCCTGTAGACCTCGCCGATGAAGATCCGACGGAAATGAACGAAAAGGAGGTCAGAGTTCGACGGAAGCTCAAGGATCTGTTTGTATCTTCTCCGCCGCCGGTCGATGATGAAAAGAGGCGCCAAGATGAAGAAAGGCGAGAGCAGGACGGATTCTCGCCGGCGATAGCGAATTCCGGCCTCAGCAGCAGATTCCGAACGGGTTCGGCATTCCGACGTGGCGGAACCACATCTCTCAGACCTGTCTCATCGGCGTTCCGATATAGATTCCTCAAAAGAGCTTGGCGACCTGTGCTCGTCACTATCCCTGAGTAGGCACTATGAAAACTTTGTGGAGATAAATCGAAAATTTCCCGAATTTTTTATTTGTTTATTTTCATCTTTAGAAAATGTTAATATATTCTCCACGGCGGAGAGCGTGGCGGTGGAGATACTCAATTCGTCAATCGGACGGTTTTGACGCCTCGCCGCCGTACCGATGCTAACGTGCGCGGCGTAGTTGATGATGCTAACGTAAGCACCTGAAAAAGTGCGTATTTTAACCTGCGAGGAAAACGGGAGCAAAAGCGTGAGTTGCCAGCCTCGTGGTTTGTACCAGTGAGATACGCTTCCGTCTCTACGACGTCGTAGCCTGTAGCGGTTTGTGGATCTGGATTTTTGAACTTTTTTTATTTTTATTTTTCTAAATAAATCTTAACGGGTTTCTTGACTGTGCTCATCGTTTTCGAGAATCGTGATTAAATGCCCCATAGGTATATAATTTTTAATTAGTTATTTTATTGAATGGGTGAAAAACTTTGAAAAAAACAAAATAAGAATATTGTGAAGTGAGAAAATGGAGAAAATGTAAAAGTTTTCACCCCCTTTTTGTCTCATTCACAAGACTGGGAGCTTGTTTTTGGCATTTTGTAGTATTTGCATGGGGTATCTAATGCTTCTTTTTGTCTAATTTATTGATAACAAATAAAATTAATTAAAAATATTAAATAGTTTACAAATATATTTTTATTTTTAAATATGTTTTTATAATAAATGAAATACAGGATGAAAGAAAATATGTGGAGAAATGTGATAAGAGAGAAATAACTGGAAGGTAACAATAAAAAAATACATTTAATGTTAAGGCAAATCTAAAATAAAGCCTATAAAATAGGTCATAGTCTTATAAAACCGGAGGGAGTATTTTCAACTGATTTAATTTATTCATTTCGATTACAGTCATTTAATCTAATTTTGCAAATTTTGGGATGAAATTTTTATCAAATAAGGTCATTTATTTGTTTTCCAAGGAAGATTTTGATTCAATTAAAAAATTATTTTGATCAAATGGACTTTTTTGCGAAGCACATGTATCATCCTATTAAAAGCAATATTGTTCTCATATTATGGTATATTAAATGTGAACTTTAGTTTGAACTTTAGTTTGTTGTGAGAGGCTAACTACTTATCTTAGCCCAATCTTGTTGATGTATGGAATTTTTTTAGCTAAGCATAAGCATCTTTTTATTAGAAAAAAATCTTATTTAAAAAATTATTAGACACTAAATATAAGTATTTTTAATAATAAGAATTTAAACTTTAGTTTCTCATGCGAGAAACTAGCTCCTCTCATTGTATCCAAATCTCCAAATTTATTGCATTGCAAACAGAGAAACGACATTCAGAAGATTCAGAAAACCCCATAGGACGACAACCGTACAAAGCACAGATCTAAACGCAAAAAATCACGAAACAAAACCACAATCCACTCCGCACGCTGAAAATAATGGACGACATTAGCATAAATAAATTATTGGCATATAGAATTCATGAACGAGTAGTGTTTTTCTTCACAACATTTTTCAATTCCCATCATATTAAAAAAATTAAGTAGGATTAAATGAATTACAATATATGATTTGTCATTATCAATTTGACAATCATGATCTTGCCAAAAAAAAGTTCAATTAGGAGACTTGTTAATAAAATAAAACACACATTTAGCATTAATTAACACATAATGTATGGTAGTGACGAGGGATTTATTTACTCATTTATTTTTAAATTTTTATTAGGGTAAAGAATGGCTTGGATGAAGGATAATAAGATAAAGGGTGTGATGGAACTATGAAGCTTTCCAGAAAGCTGTACCTATTCAGGTTCAACGAATCAATAATCAATAATGTGCTTTCAATATTTGAGTGTGCGTATCTCAATTATTTATTTTTTGTGTGACAAGATTTTCAGCATGTTAGTTGGATCATTACTTGCCCTATAAGCTGTCTCTACTCTCCAGTCTACTCAGTGAACACCAGATTTGATTTAAGATCACTTTTTACAAACAATTTTTAAAAAAAATTTCTTAAATGTGATTTTTTTTTAAAACAATCATCTAAACAAATTTTATTTTTTTCTGTGAGAAATTCTTCTGAGATATAATCTTATAAAACGATTCTAAAGAAATTAAGAACAGAATAAGAACTAAGTCTCTTATAATTGACATGAGCCTCTTGTTGATAATGGAAAAAAAAAATTAAGCTGGAGTGTTTTATAAATGACTAAAACTGAGATATTGATAAATTAAAAAAAAAAAAAAGGAAGAAGAAGATAATAAAAGCGAAAAGTCTGAAGGAATCCTCCGAGATAGCGATAAGAGATGATAAAGGTGTAATCTTGGTGGAGTTTGCCTCTGTCACTTGGCCAGCATCATCTTTCTTTATGTGCAGAGTTTTCACCAACTTGGAAATTTGTCCAAATAAATTTTCTTAAATCCATTTCAAACTGAATAAATTGATCACGTAATATTTTGAATCCCTGAATCTATTAATTCTAGATTAAAAAAAAGTTTGTAGATTAAAGATGTACTTCTCTCAATCTTAAATATAAGACGTGATAGAAATGTCTGTTTTAATCCTAGATATAATTTACAGATTTATTTTGTTTCTCAAATTCATGATTTTTTTTCCCTAAATCCTTCCTATTAAATTGCACATGTGAAGGGAATTCTGTATCAAGAGAGTGTTTTAAATTCAACTAATTAAAAGTGATATTTTAGAGAAAACATGTATTTTTTATAAATAATTGATTTAATTAAATTTTTTATTAATTACAAATTAGTTATATAAGACGTATACCTAAGCTAAGACTAAAGAGAGTATTATGTGTAGTGTGGCATTGTGTGTCCTTTGTGTTACGTTGAGTAAAGAATTTGTATGGACTATAAAAACACAAAAAAAAAAAAAAAAAAATTCTCTGACTCTAAATATAAAATTTATTTACACTATAAAATGAGTTTTATATTTAAATATAAAGGGTATAATAATTGTTTGGCACTTGTATAAAGTGGGACCTCATGACGGGAGTGGGCCCCATGGTACGAAAGATCAAAACTTGTGAATGGATTTTATTTAAATGGGATGGATGTGTGTACTTTTAAAATATTTTTGTTGGGATTATTATTAAACTAATTAAGGGAGCTGCTAAAATGATGATGATGTTGTTGAGTATAATGCTTGAAGATAATAATGCATTATAGATATATTTGAATAAGTCTCTAAATAGGGACATCAACAAGAGGCATGCCCTGCCCTTTTATCATTGTTTTGGTTGCATAGGGACAATGTGTGAGGCCAAAATGACAATCATAAGACTTTTTAAGGGGGGGGGGGGGGGAAAACATCATTTTTAGGATCTGTTCAAGGAGTGTGTTTGTGTGTGCCAACCAAATTTAGATACATTATGTTTGTTTTGAATGTTGGGGGTTGTATTATTAATAGTTGGATGCGTGTCATAAAAGAAAAGGTTGTACTTCCTATGGAATCAATTACCATTCCATTCACATGTTATGGGTTAGGAAAAAAAAAAAAACATGTTATAATCTCAATTCGAGACTCGTCATTTTATATTCAAAACTTATTATTCTCAAGTGAAGTGTTTTACATGTAGTCAAAAATAAATTAGTTAACTTATATACTCCTCCGGTCCTAATTATAAGACCCAATTGACTTATTTGAGAAAATTAAGGAAGTAAGTTAAGTTGGTTATTTATAATAAATAAGTGTTGTCATTCCTAAAATATCCTTGCTAATTAAGTATATTGGCTAAAACTATCATTATTAGAAGGATTATCTTGGAAAAAAAAATGCATAAATATAAGAGACAAAATGGATTGGGTCTTATAATTAGGACCAAATAAAAAGTCAAATTGGGTCTTATAATAAGGACCGGAGGAGTATATATATAGCATTATAATGTCAACGGAACTTGTTGGCTTAATAGTTTTTCTTAATTTTGGCATGCAACTAGTTGGACGATCAAATCCTATCAACTTTACTTTTAAATAAAAATCCCCATGCCGATAGCCGCCTTGCTTGCGGTCAATAACAGAGCTCTGTCGCCCAGTGGGGGTGGCTAGGGTGTTGGCCACCGGTAAGTGTTCGGCGAGGGATTGTTTACTTATTTTCCTTTTACGACTGGGGGGCATATTTGTCAATTTACTTCAATTTCAAATTTTTAATTTGGGTTGGTCCTTTAGTTGGGATTATGTGAAGCGGGGTACCTAAACTAAAATTTTACAATTTCAATGGTCCTCATTTGTTTTTTCCCCTATAAATAAACTATTTTATTGAACAAAAATTAGATTATTTGTACTTTATAAGAAGAGCTGGGCAAGTTGGAACTCAGTATGTGGGAATGACTTTTCACTCTCATAGTATTTTTTCAAAGATTAATATCATTGTTAGTTTTTATGATTTCGTCAAATTTTGATTTTAATTTTTATAGTTTCAAATAGTTGATTTCTTTTTTATAGTTTCATAATTTGTTTGATTTGAGTTTAACAAATAGTTCTTATACATTAGCGAGATTGGTCCTTATATATAAACTTAAATCAAATTTTATAAAACTATAGGAACTGAAATCAACAAATTAAAAATACAGGGATGAAAACTAAAATTGAATCAAACTACATAAGCAACGCCAATAATCATACAAAACCCATTTTTTCAATATGTGAGATCAAATTAATTACAAGTAACAACGGTGATATTATTGTGTTAAAAGGTCTAACTCAAGTGGCTATTTAATTTGAAATTAAAAACGAAAAACAAATAAAATTAACGGAAGGGCCTTCTCATTTGTTGTTATGAAGAAAAAGGCAAAAATGAAAACAAGAAACAATCAAAATAGTTTAACTGAATAGAGTAGTAATCAAGTCAAGTAAAAACGAATCATACTAAGGTTTAAGTTCAAAATCTTATGAATTTACGGAACAATATGACAAGAGAAGTGCTAACTTTATTTCATGCGAGACAATTTTTTTTAATATAATTCAGAGTATCCTTAACTCACTTTATATTTAAGATTAATTTTCATCACACAGAAATTATTAGGGTTAAAATCTTTCCAATAAGTGTACTTTTCAGAGTTTGAACTTCTATTATCCTCCTTATGGGGCCAATGCAAGACAATATTTAAGTATAAATTTGTAATTGGTAGCATCCAACATAATATCAAATATTTATTTGGCAAAAAATTAAATATTTAATCATATATGCAAAAAAATATAGAAATCAATACCCATCACAAACTCTAAACTATGAGAGATTTATTTTGAACAGATTACTACTATAGTGTAATACTAATTTTAATAATACTATCTTGAATACAAGAGCTATATAACTAATTTATAAATATTGAGAAAATTAATTAAGTTAGTTATTTGTAATAAATCAATATTATCTTTTTAAACATATTTTTGTTAATCATATGCATTAGAATATAAACTATTTGATAAGTGCAATGCACTGTTTGAACTACTTTGAGAAAAAATGAACAAATATAAAAATCAAAATAAATTAGAATTTTATATTTATCATTAAATTAAATCTCAAATTAACTATATTTAAAAGCCAAGGTAGTACTCTTCTGTTCCTTAATATAAGACCTAATTTTTGTGTTGGTTTTGATTTTAAATATAAGACCTATTTCTCATATTTATCAATTTTCTCTAAATTACCTTTATGAATACTCCCTCAACCAAAATCAAGTAGAAGAGATAGAAGGGTATTAAGAAAGATGATTATAATGTTTTAGAAAAAATGTGTCATTTTTTTATAATTAATTAACTTATCTAATTTTTTAATTTAATCAAATTAACTAAATAGATCTTATATTAAAAAGGGAAGAAGTATATAAATGGGTACTAAAAAATTTAGAGGAATCTCTTGAAGTTTGATCGCTGGCTCATCCAATAATGAAGCACAGTCAGTAAAAGCACAACGCTGGCAAAAGCCCCCGCCCCCCCCCCAAAAAAAAACATAACATTAATAAAAAGCAAGTGACAGTGCTACTTTTGACCTGTAAACATGCTTGCGTCTCCAAAGCTACCAACCTATTTATTTACACACACACAAGGAGTATTATATTATATTGTAAGTAACATTGTTAAATAAATTTTTAAATAAACATCTAGATATAATATTTTAAAAAAGTCTAAACGTTAATAAATATTCAACGCCGGCTCTATCCTCATTCATAAAGTAGTTAAGACTTAAAACAATATAATAAAGGCAAAAGAGACAAACTAAGAAGATGCTTTTTTAAAATTAATAAGCTAAGCAAAAACTTCATACAAATTTAGAAGGCTAAAAGTGTGTGCTTAAGACGGCTAAAAAATTAACCTCCACTCTTGATTGTTAAAAATATTTACTGTGAAAAAAAAATATTGCTTCATTTTAATACTTTGATAATAACTTTCAATTCAAAAAAAAACTTTCTAGACAATATTGCTTCTAAATAAAAATTTCTAGAATAAAGCTATATCTTAATTCAAAAAAAACTCTTGAGGCAACCTTAAGAATTGAAATAAGCAAATTTATGTTATGTTTGGATTGAAAGAAAATAAGGAAGGAAGGAAAACTATGAAGGAAAATAGGGAGAGAAGTGGTTTTTCTCTTGTTTTGATGAGGAAAGAAAAGTGAGAAGGAAAAAAAAGTTGAAAAGAAAATGAAGTGAATCCCATAGCTCATTTTCCTCCTAACTTTTCTCTCCATATATGGAGAGAAAATGAGAAAAAAACATATTTTTTCTCTCTACCTTAACATATGTTTTTCAACCAAAATAATGCCTATTTATTTTTTTTTCATTTTTTTACTTTATTTATTATTGTCAAGTCTTTCTTTTGTGTTTGCTTGATTGAAAAATAAAATTACAAAAATCCTTCTAAAATGAATTGAAAGGAAAAACAAGTAAAGTTATTGTTTTGGTTTTTTTAGCATTACATTACACAAAATGTTTTTTTTTTCTTTTTTTAGAAAATTATTTGATATTAAAATATAATAACATGATAATAAATCTTTATCAAATAATTTGATTTTAAATTATATGATTATGTTAATGTAAATATGGTTTTTCATTATAATATTTAACTTGATTTTAATCAAGATATATTTTGGTAAAACAAAAAAAGTATTTTAGTCATTCATATATTTACTCATTTTCTTTTCTTTCTGTTTTTTCTTGTCCATCTAAACATGAGAGGTGATAATATTTTCTCTCTAATTTTTTCTTCTCTCTATTTTCTCTCATCTTATTTTTTTTCCTCTCAATTTTTCTTCCCATCCAAACAGAAGGTTAGAGTCTATTCAGAATAACTATAAAATACGATATGTGTGTGTGTAAAAAAAAATCATGATATAAAATGTACTTATAAATAATTTTTTACACAATCACAAACATGGCCTTAAATGGCCCCGGAATGGCTTAACGATAATGAGGCCTCTGGAGACTTTAGAAGTAACTTTTCGTCAAATCACCTAACGACCTTTATTTGAAAAGATTTGCTAGCCGACGGCCACTACCCAAGATTAGAGCTCTAGCCCTGACAAACTGGAAAATTATCGAAAAAAAGTGGCGAGTAATTGTATGATGATTTTATTTTAATACTCCTCCCACCCTAAATATAAGATATTTATACATACTAGTATAAATATTGTATATATAAAGGTCTTATATTTAGAACTAGAAGAGTAAATAACTTTAATTATATAAAATTGACAATAAAATATTAATTACTATTTGTGTTAATATAATATTTGGTCTTTTTTGCTATCATTTTGATTTTTATCCTTTAAATTTCAAATCATAAGTTTTAATTTCCCAATAGGCAAAATAATCTAAGCTTTTAAATAAAAAGAAATTTGAAGATAAAAACTTATAGTTTGAAATTTGAAAAACTAAAACCAAGATGAATAAAAACTTAAATGATCAAAAATTATAATAACCCTTATTATTTTCATAATAGCATCCTGATCTTTAGAATGCTAGTTGTAACCAAGGTTGTCAAACTCGCAAGTTTAAACAAACTTGTGAGAATAATATAAACTCGGATCGTGAACTCGTAAGAGTTTACTTTTATTAATAAACTAGTATTAAAAATATATAATCAAATAATTAATATATAAAAAATGAGAACAATTTCATTTAAATATATTTTAAATTTAAATAATTGAAATTATATCTATTAATATTCATAATTTATCACATTCAACCAAAATTTTTTTATAAAATTCATATATGAAGCCACTAAATATAATCAAATCCAAAAATTTAGAACAAGTTTAAGAGCGAGTTAACATGATTTTGTAAGTTTAAAACGTAAAAATGGCAAACTCGGTAAATGAACTCGTAAGTTTAATCAAGTTTATAGTTATCACGAATTTAAGAGTAAATCGACATAATTTTGTTAGCTGAAAATGTAAAAATATTAAATTCAAAGAGTCAACTCGCGAGTTTGACAATAGTGGTTGTAACTTAAAAAATAATATTGAGGTGCTGAATGCACCAAAAAAATATGATCATGTGCTAGATATACGGCAAAAAAGATCAAAGTACTGGATATATCTGGGAATTAAATCAAGGTGCTAGATGCATTTTTACCCAAAAATATTAAGTAATGACACTTATTTTTTTAAAAAAATTTTAAGTTTTGTTAGAGGTTTAAAGATAAACGGTTATCTTTCATCAAAAAAAAAAAAAAAAGGATAAACGGTTATCTCAATTGAAGAAATAGTAATAGGTAATAACTTTTAACTCCATGAAATGATAACAAAATTTTAAATAGGGATAACTTCCTTAATTATATTTCACTAGACTGGTGTTCTTTTTTGTTTTCGGCCAGCCCCCAAAATTATGTTCATGGGTCAGATGTAGTTATACACTTTTTTTTTTTTAAACCAGAATAGTTGTACGTAATTGGAAACCTTCACTTATTGATTTGATTTATTTATTCATAAACTGGCAAATAACGATCACATATTTAATTATTACTTAATTAGTAGTATATCGCAATACTTTTTTTTAAATCAAACATTAAAAATTGAATTGACCTTAAATATTTGTGTCCAAATTAATGTTTCCTTGAATTTGCCCTGATATCATACTACTATTTGCTGTCTTAAATCTAAAAATTAGATGAAAGTTCGCTTTACTTGGAAATATAAGCTCTAATCCTAAATTTATAATTTTTTTAAAAAATATTTTTGTTGATTTTCTTACATTTAGTCCTTAATATTAGAGCTAGTTAGAGGGTTAGGTTTGATTTTAAATACAAGAGTTCAATCTACGTTATCTTCTACGTTATCTTGTTTTTCCCCAAAATATCCTTATTGACAGTAAGAAGTTCCTATCAAAAGATATTTTAATGCACATGATTAAAGATAATAGTTTAGAAAAATTAACACGTATTTGTAACAAATAACTAATTTCTTTAATATCTTCATATTAACTATTTGGCTTTTATATTAAAGACCAGAAATCACTATTGTCAAACTCGCAAGTTGATTATATGAGTTTAACGTTTTTATGTTTTCAGCTATAAAAATCGTGTCGGTTCACTCTTAAACTCGTGATAACTGTAAACTCAATTAAACTTACAAGTTTATTTATAGAGTTTTCCCTTTTTAACTTACAAGATCGTGTCAACTCATTTTTAAACTCGTGCTAAATTTTTGAATTTGATTATGTTTTGTGCCTTTATATATGAATTTAATAAAAAAAATTTTGTTGAATGTGATAAATTATGAACATTGATAGATATAATTTCAATTATTTAAATTTAAAATATATTTAAATAAAATTGTTCTCATTTTTTATATTTAATTATTTGATTATATACTTTTAGTACTAGTTTATTAATAAAAATAAAGTCTTACGAGTTTACGATCCGAGTTTATGATTTGAGTTTATATCATTATCACGAGTTTGTTTAAACTCACGAGTTGGACAACCTTGCCAGAGATAGTACATAATAAGAGATTTTTTTGCAAAAGATAGTTAGATTGCCCATAATTAGAAATGGTATTCTAAAAAAAACAATATACATTTTGTTACGAATAATTAATTTAACTAATTTTTATATTCAAATAATAATTATCTAACTCTTATTATATTAAGGATGGGTGAGATTTTAATTGTTAATTTTTTTGGAGCAAAATATTAAATTTACTCTCGACTTATACATCCCTAAACAGGTCAAGCCCCCCATTGTATCACTTTTCAACTCACTTTGATTCAATGTTTGACTTAGACAATGAGATGGTACTTGGAATGACGCCAGTGTATGAATGAATAACATACGTATTTTTCAAATGGATGGCTTTAAGGTTGGACTGTGAACCTATACTTTATTTGCACCATTTCAAATACAAGACTGATTTATCTAACACACACTCATAAAGAAGAACATTTAGGGAGTTAAGAAATTTTTAATTTTTTAAATTTACTACTTTTTAAATGCATGAGAAATTGATGAGAGAGATGGAGAAACAGGGAGTGATCTTTTATTCATTTCAAGTTTAAAATCACTTGTGCATGCGTACTACCTATAGTGTATAAGTCTTTAAATTCTTTTTCAAGAATTACAACAAGAAATCAATCTGCATAATTGTGGGACATATAACATTAGGAAGTTATAATTACTAATCATAGAGAACTCCCAAAAAACCATTCATGTTGTAAGTTACATGGCTTTAAGTGTGGAATCCCAAAAAAACAACTCTTAGAAGGTTATGGACAACCATACTTAATATTAGAGGTGTTCATCATATCTTGTCTTGGCCGACCTGTCCCCGTCTGGTCCCGATCATGCCAATCCTGTCTTGGGGTATTTTATATAAATATATATATTGGAAAAAAATATATTGCCTTATTTTGTGCATGTAAATGTGTGTATTTTTTAAAAAAATTATTTTCTTTTTCATCAATCATCACACTTGTCTCCTCTTCAATGCTCTCGTGCTCACTCAGCCTCTCTCAGCAATCAGTATTGGCTCTCTGTTCTGGGCTATTGCTCTTCAAGACTTCAACCTTGGCGGTCGACTGCTCTCAGCCTCGCTCCTCAAACAAGTATAAGGAGATGCAGACTCATTTTTCTAAATATTAGATCTTCCATAATATGCCTTATTTTTGAAATGAGGTTTCAGTTATATTTAAATTCAAAAATCAATACAATGTTTGATATATCATTTGTTTGTTGAACCCGAGAATGGAATTCAAAGGTGATAAAGCAAAAATAACTTAATTTTAATTCTTAATCAAACAATTTTCAATGATTTGCCTTTTGAACTTAAGGTTCCTTTGAGGTTGTTTACTTGTTTTAGCTTTTTATCAACTTTTACCTAATTGTTTGACCAAACCCAATCGCATTTACTTGTTCCACTATTGTCACCAAACCAGTTATATTTTCCTTTCTATTTTCCTATTTATAAAATTTTGTTACCTTTTGATTATCATATTTTTGCTTTAAAAGTGACGGATAGATTTTTATTATAAAAAATTATTTTAACCAAAAAAATCTTTCATCTTTTTTAGAAAATCATAATGGAAATAACTTATGTCTTTTAACCATAACTTTCATTCATAGATACTCACATAATAGCTATGTTCAAGACATTAATGATTAATCTGGATGTCGAGATAAACATGAACATCAAGTTTTTTTTTTTTTTTCTTTACACATAAGTATTCTTCTATTAAAGACAATCTTATTCGAAACATTATTGGGTACTTAAGTGTAGGCATCTCTATTAACAAGAATTTGAATATTAGTTCGTCATGTTGTAAGAGATTAACTTCTTCTGTTAGATCCAACCTTTATTGATATCTAGTCTTTGTATAAAGAGACAAGCAGAAGCAGTTAGAAAATTAAGCAATGTTTGACCTCTTAATAGATTAGTAATAGATCATTGATATAAGGGATTTTTTTGGCTCTTCTATGTCCTGAAAGTTTATTTTTGTATTAAAAAAAGTACCCTAGACATTATCCGCTATTAAGTTTGACAGTTAAATTATGCAATTTGGCTAGTGTCTTTAACGGCCAAACTTAACAGTGAATAATGGTTGAGGAAGAAAATGTTATGAAATAAAACTTGCAACGCATATAAGAGCCAAAAAAAATTTAGGTTTTGTTAGCTTCTTTGTGAATATTTTTAAAGTATTTCAGCAACTTGTCCTTTGATATAAACCCTATATGGGTGAGGAATATTAATGGGGCATCCTTTATAAGTAGAACATGTTTAGATGCTTAGTACCATAATGAGTACCATGATGCTCATCGCTTTGGTATATGCACCATCTAAATACAATTTCAATCATTTGGTTTTAAAATTTGTAACTGATAAGTTTTAAATAAAAAATATTTTTTAAAAAAATTTCTTAATTAAGATCTTATTTTCATTCTAGATTTTACACACATTAAAATAATTTTTTAAAAGAAACAAAATTAAAAGTTTAAATCTAGATGGTTCATGTTAGATTCGGACGATCCACGTGGAAACCATTCCCCTTCATAAATTGAAGTGAAAATCTAACCACATGCATGCTCCTAGCCTCATGCAGTTTGCCCAGAGTCCCAAAAAAGTAGGAAGTATAACTATGAAGTCTTAAAAAATGAATGTAATTACAAAAACAAATCTTACAATAACTGGACTATATGCAATGGTAAATTTTGGTGTAGAAAATGACAACAAATCTATGTTACTCACTTGTTATAATGAATTTTTGGTGATTATGGGCTTATTTGGTTTTTTTTAAAGAATTTTTTGTTTTTAAAAACAGAAAAACAAAAGTTCTTGTTTGATAATTTGTTTTTAGTTGATTGTTTTCAAAAAAAAAAAAGTAATAAGTTTTTAAAAACTAAAAAACTAAAACTACTTCTACATGTTTTTCTTTTGTCTTTGTTTTTGTATTTTGTATTTTTTTTATTTTGAAAAATTAGAGAAATATTTTTCTCTTCTCACCTATTACCCACCACCAATTATTATTAGTGACAACTACTACTTTCCAAGTATGATATTTTATGTTTTTTTTTTTCAAATGTGATTTTTGTGAAATTATTATCCAAACAACGTTTTTTGTATTTTGTTTCTAAAATTTGTTCAAAAAAATAATTTCATAAAAATGCTTTGAGAATAAGAAAACAAAAACCAAAAACCAAAAAAAAAGTTTGCGTCTTACATTATTAAAGTTAATAAAGAAATAGAATGACACCAAAAAAAACTAAGAAAGGGACGAAAAATAGGCCAATACAATTGAAATCTGTCAAAATGAAAATACTATTCATAAGCCTTGCACAAATTAAAAACAAAAAACTCTAGTACTAATTATAAGACCTTGTTTGTAGTCTACAAACAAGGTCTTATAATTAAGGCCAGAGGTAGTACTATTCATAAGCCTGACTTTTATTAAATTAAATTAAATATAAAGATTAGATTTAGATTAAAAAAACGCCCTTATCATTATTATTTTCACTAGGTACAAGTAAGCCAATACAATTAAAACCTGTCAAAATGAAATCACTATTCATAAGCCTTGTAGCAAAAAAAATACTATTCATAAGTCTGGCTTTTATAAAATTAAATTAAATGTAAAGATTAAATTTAGATGAAAAGCCAATATTATTATTATTTTTGCTAAGCACATGTATTTTTTTATTAGAAATAGTCCAGTTCGAAGTATTATAGAGTACTAAATGTGAGCACCTCTCTTAATGAGAATTCAAATTTCACTTCACCACATTGTAAGAGATTAACTCTTTTCACTAGTACTAACTCTGTTGGTAATACTACCTTTCTTCTTCTTTTTTTATTTTTTGGTTACAATATTATCTTTCTTCTGCAGTTGGTTGCTTAAACTTGCTTGAACTAACTATGGGTTGACAAAAAGGGAAAATGCCTAAGCTGACCAATCTGGGCCAGCCAAAGATTTTTTTTTTTTTGTTGCATTGTTGGTATAATGTAATACTAATGTATATTAATAGATATAAAATCTTTTTAGATCTCATAGCAGGGGATTAAAAAAGAACAAGAAAAAGCTCATGGGATCTCCATTGTGAAACAAAAATTTTTAAGCAAATTTTTAAATCCTAATTTTGTTTGTTATGTTCTTTTTTTTTTAATATAGATACATTCACTTGCTAAAAAACAAATAAGTACATTCAGTTTAATTTTTTCCCGAAAGCATTTGTGCAAAACAATGAGAGAACACGTCATCTAACAAAATTTACCAAATTAATAAATAGAAAAAATTATTAACTAAACTAAATAAAACAGATTTTAAAATTCACGCATCTCTTCAAAATCAGGAAATGTGGATAACTAATTAATGTAATAAAAAATATATATATATATATATATATATAAAACCAACTAACCAATTAATTAATTAAGGTGGGTAATTAGGTAAGCTTTTGAAGTCAATAAAACAAACAGGCTCAATATATTATCATTAGGTTAGGGAAACCAACTGTCGGTATCAAAAGGGAGGTTGAGTCAAAGAAGTAATAAATAAACAAGATGTCAAGGAACTGGTTTCTGTTTAATATCTTTAATTTTAATAGTTTATTACTACCTCATATTCTTAGTATAAGGACTAAATAATTAATTTATGAATATTAAAAAAATTAATTAAGTTAGTTATTTGTAAAAGTGGGTGTTATTTTCTCTAAAATACCACTATTAATCATGTCCATTGAAATTATTATTTTTATGAAATTTTTTTAATATGTGCAATCATTATAAGGAATTATGGATTACTAGAGGGCGAAACAGATAAATACTAAACATAAAATATATTGAAGTTTTATATTTAGGACCAAATTGAATATTCAGTTAGTTCTTATACTAGTAACAGGAGGTAGTATTTATTTATATTTTCTGTTGATTCTGTCCGGTGACCTGGCTTTGATATAATTGTGCGCGTCTTAATCACCTTCGAACAGGTGTTTAGAGGATCCTTGAAGGAACGAGAGGTCCTAAGTATTTTGGCATGAATGGAAATATAATAGAGGCAACTTTTAGGCAAATGCAGGTCAAGTCTTCTCAATTTCAAATATCAATATCCACTTTTCAACCATTCTGGTCGGATCCTAATAAATGTGTTACGAATTCTTTATTAAGTAGACTGGAGAAAAAGAGAATCCGAAGTTCCTAGAGCTCACTCATTCAATAAACTAAATTCTTTAGATAATACTCCCCGTTCCTTATTATAAGAGACATTTGATGCTCATAGTATGTTCCCATATATAAGAGACACTTAAAAGTTGTCTCTATTTTTTTGTATTGATTTCCTATTTTACCCTTATTTATTTTGTGTCCAACTCATATTCTCTCTCCCTCCCACTTCTCTTTCTTTTAATGATTTAATTATTCTCTCTCATACTCTTTCTCCTTATTAATGGGAGCATTGTTGGAAAAAATATTATACTTTTTACATATTAATTGTCCTCAATTAACTTTAACTGTTTTTTTGATCAACGTAATTTAGTTATTTGTCTCTTATAATAAGGAACGGAGGGAGTATCTCTTCATGGTCTTTGAGTCCATTTGGTTCAACTCCATTACATATGTGTGATGATAATTAGAATTGCATTAGCATGAGGAGGGGTGTTTGGTTACTTTTTAATTTGGTAATAGAACTATCATCGCAATAATGACTACCAAAAATTTGCTAATCATCATTTATAAAACCCCCCCCCCCACAAAGGGGCATTACCATCCCTTATAATATTTTAAATGTCTTTGTTGCCCTTAACATCTAATATGAAAAGGCACAAGATACCCTAAATTAGATCCTATATGGTGTTTCCCTATTTTACACCTTGAAAAATTTATATTTAATTTTATTGATGGAAATGGTTATGCAAAATTTATGTTTCTTTATTTCTTTCTATCTCACATTTATGTTTGTTGATTTCCTGAACCAACTGCGAGATAATTCTAAATGATACGTGAGGATCTAAAAAATATTGTGATTTTGTTGTGATTTTTCTATATAATTTTAAATTGAAATTTTAAAAGCACAATTATGTTCACTTATATGTGAGTTATACTTTACATCATAATGATGCTTTTTTGATATGACTACTTAAAATTTCATATCATCATACTTAATTTTATTTTAGTTTATCAAAGAATTTGTTTGTCCATACTAAGTTGTAATATTTGTTAAAAGTTTAGTAACTATTATCTTCATCTTGATGTGGTCATAATGTAATGCTTTCAAAATAAGTGTGACTTTTTCAAAACAAGTGTGACTTGTACAAAGAACTTGGAGACTTTGAAAGTTTGACAAAAAAACAAAGAATTGGAGAAGTTTTATGAAGAAAACTATTCAACCAATTTGATGTGCCTAGTTGTATATGCAAATGATGTTATATCTATTCTTGTATCAACTATAGGTTCTAGTTTTCTTAAATGACTAATCTAAATATCATACTTCTGCCTGAAAATTTTTAGAAACCCTTGATAAAATTCAAAATCTAATGAAAGAAAAATTCTCAAATATTCAAATTATTACCCAAATTTCACTACTATAAAAATGTCCATTTTCATCCCTTATTTTCATCTGACATTGAAAACAGAGGAAAAAAGGGTGATATATTCATCTGGTTAAGCCAAGCAGAGGAATATATGGCTCCATACTTGCCTGTTGGGCCTTAACAGACGAGTATGGGCCCATATACTTGTTTGGTCACAAGACAAATATGGGCCTTGTTTTAGGGCCCAGCTTCCCCCCGGGCTCTCATAACTCATTCCCTCTAGCTCCTTCTCCCCCCCAATTTTCGCAGGCAGCACCTTCAGCTTTATCCTTACCTCAAGTTCTCCCAACCTTCAGCTTCCCCCACTCCCATTTGGCAAACCCCACCCTACTGCCAGCCCCCACATTCCCCCTACCGTCAGCTCCGCCTTCCTATTCATTCGTTGCTACCTTTAGCTTGCTCCCCTACCTTCAACTTCCCCTTCCTTCGGTGCTAGCTGCCTCCCCAAGCTCCCCCACTTCCACCCCCCCAAAAACGGCGGCCTTCAGCTCCCCCATCCCCCAAACACCATTTCGCAACCCACCTCCTCCCCTCGACGGCCTTCAGCTCCCCCCTCCCCCACACCATTTCGCAACCCACCCCTACCCCAACGCTCTTCAGCTCCCCCTGGGCTAGCCCCCCCAGTGGCTAGCTCCCCCTTAACCATTAATTTCGCAGAGACCCCCCCAACGGCCTTCAGCTTCCAACAAGGCTAATTTTGTGCTTTGTCCTTTCATTTTCTAGCTTGCACCCCAAATTTCAAGCTTAAGGTCAACACTCTCCCCTCCCCCATTTCACATTTTCTTCCACTCTTTCTCCTTCTTTGCTCACATTTTGTTCCTTTTCTGTTCCCAGATCAGCTCACCGTATGTGGCTAGTCTACAACTCCTCCTTCAATTTCATTTTTCCCTTCATAGGTAAGCTAGATATCTTTTCTAGGTTGAAGGATTAATTGATGGTATATATTGCTTGTGTTGTTGTAGTTGAACTAGTTAGAATTAGGAGGTTTGTGATTGTATTGCAATTTAGATGTTTGATGAAATGCCTCTATGTATAACCAATGGAATGGAATTGAGTTTTGAGATTTTATGTTATTTGGGTTTTTTTAAAAAAATTATTATAGCCATGAATTATGAAGAAGGAGTGGTTTTAAAGATTTTATTGTTAAAGTTTAGGTGTTTGATGAAATGGCTATGTGCATGAATTATATGGATTTAAGCTAGAACCAATTAATAATGATTACATTAAATAAATTGGTGAGTTTAAATAGGAAAAAAACATGCTTCATTTATTGTAAAAAAAATTTTGGATGATAAATTTTATTTGTTAAAAATGAATAAAAATTTGATTATGGTGTCATACAAAATTTCAAGATCAAGGCACCAAGTTGTTCATCTTTAGATAAATTGTGCAAACATGATCAATGTTATTAATACATAAAATAAATGTTTATGTTAAAATACTAACTATGTAATTAATAAAATTTATTTCTTTGTTTATAAAATGTTTAATATTATTTAGAATTACTTATATATTGACAGAATGGATCATAGTTGGATGAGTGCTTTTAGAACAAGTAAAGAGTATGAGAATGGGATAGAAGAATTTATTGAATTTACTAAAAGGAATGCTTATGACAAAAGTGGAAAGCATTTTTGCCCTTGTGTTAATTGTTTGAACGGGAGACGATTGACTATTGATGGTATAAGGAATCACTTATTTTGTGAGGAGATAAACCTTCGATATACAAGATGGATATGGTACGGTGAAAGAGGAACAATGCCGTTGGTTGAAGAAGAGGAATTATGGATGGATTGAATGATAGAATGGGTGATATGATTCATGATGCTGGAATGGGGTTCTTTGCACGATCAAATATAAATGACATCTTGCAAAGCGATGCAGAAATAGCTTTATATCCTGGGTGTTCTACGTATACACGGTTGACAGCTGTATTAAAGTTATTTAATTTGAAGGCAACTAATGGGTGGATGGATAAAAGTTTTATGGAGTTACTTCAATTACTAGGTGATATGCTTCTAGCTGATAATGTTTTTCCAAATAGTGTGTATGAGGCAAAGAAAATCTTGTCTTAGATGGGTATGGGATATGAAAAGATACACGCTTGTCCTAATGATTGTATATTATATAGAGAAGAGCATGCTGATCTTATTGAGTATCCAAAATGCCGATCTTCACGATATAAAGCGAAGAAGAACATAGGTAGTGATGGCGATGGTAATGAGACAAGTAAAAGGCAACATTTGAAGATACTATGATATTTTCCAATAATATCATGATTCAAACATTTGTTTGCTAATGCAACAAAGACAAAAAAGCTAACATGGCATTTTGATGAGAAAATATCAGATGAAAAACATCTTAGGTACCCTGTCGATTCTCCTCAATGAAAGAAAATAGACGAAATGTATCCATAATTTGGTAATGAGCTAAGAAACCTTCGTTTTAGGCTTTGTACAGAAGAAATTAATCCTTATGGTACTTTCAATAGCACACATAGTGCATGGCCAGTTTTGTTGGTGATTTACAACTTAATTCTCTAGTTATGCATGAAGCGCAAGTATATGACGTTGTCTATGATGATTTCGGGACCAAAACAGCTGGGAAACAATATCGACCTTTACTTGGCACCTTTGATTAAAGACTTGAAGAAATTATGGGAGAAATGTGTGGATGTGTTTGATGCACATAAGCAAGAGTCCTTTTTAAGCTTCATGCAATGATCTTCATGACGATAAATGACTTTCCTGCCTATGAAAACTTGTTAGGATACAGTATAAAGAGACATAAAGTGTGTCCTATATGTGAAGCGAACACACACTACCACCAACTTAAGCATGGAAGGAAAATGGTTTATTTTGGTCACATGAGGTTTCTTGATCGGTTCCACCCATACCGTATATTGAAAAAGATTTTTAACAGCTCACCAGAATATAGAATGGCTTCGAAGCTATTAATTGGAGAGGAGGTTTATCGTAAGATAGAAAGAATTCATGTCGTCTTTGGTAAGAATAAGAGGATTATAGGTGATCAAAAGAACATTTGGAAAAAAAGGGTCCATTTTCTTTGATCTCCCATAGTGGTGTAATCTTAATGTTAGACACATTCTCGATGTGATGCATGTGGAGAAAAACATTTGTGATAGCCTTATTGGTACTCTTTTGCACATACTAGGAAAAACTAAGGATAAAATCAATGTGAGACTAGACTTGGATGAAATGGGAATAAGAGAACGGTTACATCCACAACTAAAAGAGGGTGGTAAGAGGGCTTATTTGGAGCCAGCAACACACACATGATCTAAAGCAGAGAAAACAAGCTTGTGCTGATGTTTGCATAACATCAAGGTGTCACAAGGTTATTCTTTTAATGTGAAAAGGCTTGTCTCGATGGATGATTTAAAGTTAGTTGGAATGAAATCTCATGATTACCATGTATTGATGCAGCAACTATTACCAGTGGCTATTCAAGGTATTATGAAAGATGATGTGAGAAACATAATAACTGGACTGTGTATTTTTTTCAATTCTATATGCAGCAAATTCATTGACACAGAAAAATTAGATGAATTGGAAAACAAAACTTGAGGGCTCAAAGTGAAGAGCATTGGCTATGAACAACTATTCCAAGCACACTTATACATTTTAAATAATATGAAAGAAGTTCAATCGTACTTAGATAACCATAAGAAGAGTTTAAAGGACAAATATCCAAAGAAAAGCAATAAACAGATAGCTAATGAGTGTAATAAGACATTTATTGTGTGGTTCAAGGAAAAGGTTTAGAGGGCAACAAATGTTTCTGACACAATAAAATGGTTAGCTTGGAGGCCTCGATTCGATGTCAGCACTTGGAGTGAATATGATATAAATGGGTATTCCTTTTACACAAAAAACTTAAGATGAGAAAAGTACTATACAGAACAGTGGGATAATGGTAGTAACTGAAGCGATGCATTTCTCTAACACCAAAGATAAAAACCCTTAATTGGCATCCATGACCTATTATAGTGTAATTGAAGAGATATGGGACGTAAGTTACATCAACTTCAAGGTTCCTATCTTCAAGTGTAAGTGGGTCAGCAATAATGGTGTTCAAATAGATCAGAAATTTGGATTTACCTTAATTGATCTTCATAGGGTTAGTTATACAGATGAGCCAGTTATTTTAGCCAACCAAGCAAAAAAAGTACTTTATGTCATAGATCCTGCAAATACCAAATTGTCAATTATGCTTCAAGATAAAAAACAAAAGGACAGTGATCCAATTTTGAACATTGATGAGACACCACCTTTCATTGTAAATCCACCTACAACGAATAAAGTAGAATTGGTAGATGATGACGAATATGTTGTTAGAGATGGTCATTGTGAAGGAATATGTAAAAATGCATAATATAAGACCCTAACAAAAAAATTATGCACTATAATAGAATTTTGTGTTTACCTTTGTTAATTTTTTCATTGATTTCATTACAGTTGACTCACCTGTTTTATTCTAGTTTACTAACAAGACATGGAGGATGATGATAGAAACATGGATGATTCTGGTAAAGATCAAGTGAACGATAAACCTATTAGAAAAAGGGGTAGAGGCACCACAAGAATGCTAGAGCTAGCAGTACTTCATGGGCAAATTCAGAGGAAGCATGTGGACTTTGATGATGATATGAATCCATTTGGTCCAGAGGCAGATAGGTTCATAAGTTACGTAGGCCTTCTAGGCCAAAGCAAAGTGAACATTCTGTATTCTAACTCGAAAGAAGTACCACCTAAAACAAAGGATGTGATTTGGCAAGATATGTTGGTATGTAACTTTTTAATCTTTATACTTTCAAATAATAATTCTTGCTATTAAATACTCTAATTTCATTCATTATGTATGAACTTTGTAGCAAACCTATAATATCCCTCCCACTACTAAGATGAAAAAGTGTTGGCTAGACCAAGTACGCGAGCGATGGAAAGATTTTAAGACAATTCTCACTCATACTTACATTCAAGGGGCTAAAAAGGATGAAAACCCATGTGATATTTACTCATTTCTTGACGAAGACATTTGGAGAAAATTTGTGACGTCACGACTAGATCCTGGATTTCAGGTAAACTTCTACTCAGTGGATATGTCCATATAAACTAGTTTTATTGCACTGAACTAACTTCATTTTTACTTGTTTTCTATACAAATTAAGTGATAAAAATAAAGACAAACAATCTAAAAAGTTATACCAGCATTACATGTCTCGTGGGGTTTATAGAAAAGCACAACAAGAGATCATGGAAGCTTATTTGAAAAGAATGCAAAAGCTACAAAGTTAGATCCTAGCATTGTTGTTCAAACCCCCTCCTCCTTCTCGACATAGAACGTGGGAGCATGCAAGGATGAAGAAAGGTGAATATATCAATCAGACTCTTGCTGACATTGCTGGAAAAATTGTAAGTATTTAAATTAAAACAATTAAATTAAAATAGTGTTCACATTCTTTTGAAATTGTAGTTATTATCATTTATTACTTGTACGTTATAGAATACATTTGAGGAGCAAAACAATCAAGGTTCTTTTACTCCAAGTAGAAAGATAGACATCCTAGCAGCTACAATTGGGAAGTTAGACCATCCTAATAGAGTGAGAGGGTTATCAAAGACAGTTGGTTTAACCCAATTCTTTGGTTCCAGTTCACAAAGCTCTATAGAAAGAAGTGTCCCAAGTATTGACTTGATGGACAAACTTTCAGAACAAGTTCGCTAAGAGATTATGACAAGTGATGAGGTTTGTCAATTCTTCAAAAATGAGCTTATGTCTGAGATTCGGGAGGAAATATGATCTTTGGTCTCAAGTATGCAAATTAGGCTATTTCAACAACGAGAATGTACACCTCAGGTATAAAATTAATCACAACTTAATTAATTTGTTTTGAATTTTGCCAACATTATTTCCATTTAATTCCATTCTTTTATTTGGACCATGCACTCAGAATTTTCCAGCCTATGGAAGCACAAAAGGAAGCTTCAATCCACAAGTACTATCAGCTTTGTTTGACCCTAGTCTCACACCAAATGATGGAGAACCTTGTGTTCTTTATTTAGATGACCCAAATATGTGTGCTATTGCCAATGCCATTAAATACACACAAGGGTCTAAAATTCATCATCAAAAAATTCCAGTGAACTCGATCAAGGTGATGGTTACGGCTGTTCAAGAGGAGGAGGCAGATGTAGACGTGCCATTCCCTAGTAACGAGGTTGGCAAGCTAAGCCAAGCCAAATGATATTTCATTTTATGGCTTAAAAAACTCATTGACGTCATATCTCCCATGGTACAAAACACACTACCATTTTCTGATTTCTCTTTTATATACTACTTATGTTACTTATCTTTATTGTATCTTTCTATTAGGATGTTGAAGATGCTACTAAATTTTTTTGTTTGGCACAACTGTATGACATTTACGAATCAGTTAACAAAGTCAATATACAAATGCCTATTGGGATTGTGGGAGAGCAAATGACATATTATTTTGGATTGGACCAGAAGGATCTCAAGGACTTTCTATCCCTGGATCAGCTAGACATTGCATGGATTCAACTAGCAATAATGTAATTCTATTTTATAATTTATATTTTCTAATTACTCATTTTTAACTTATATGTGTGAACTAATTTTTGCTTCATATCAAATTGACGATGATAGTTACTTTCACAACTTGTGTGCTTCTACAGGAAAGTGACACTTGTATGGATTCATGCATCTAGCCACTTTGCAACCTTTGAAGAATATCATTGATAGGCGGATGAGATACATGGATAATACCATTACAGACACTGACTTGCCTTGTTATTGTGCTCCAATCATTGAAAAGTAAGCAACTTATATCTATATTTGTATATTTATATATTTAATTTTTTTATGAATCTTTACTAGTTTCCTTTCTTTTTATATTTCAGTGGATATTGGTCGTTGTGCATTTCTTGTCCCAGAGATAATGTCATTTACTGGTTTGATTCAGTGGGGCGTCCCTAAGTAGTGAAATGAAATGTGTCTTCACCATGTAAGTTTTGTCATCATATATTTAGTTTTCCTACTTCATTAAGTTGTTCTAATGTCTAATCATTTTTGTTTCATCATAGGTCTTTAAAGACATATTATATACGAGGTGGGAATCGTGAGGGAAAAAATGGTAAGACTGTTT
The DNA here is from genome assembly GCF_004799145.2 of Neltuma alba. Taxonomy (NCBI): domain Eukaryota; kingdom Viridiplantae; phylum Streptophyta; class Magnoliopsida; order Fabales; family Fabaceae; genus Neltuma; species Neltuma alba. Next base: position 36,618 of record NW_021637605.1, on the reverse strand, counting down.
GGCACAAACCAAAAGTAAGTGTTTTCATTTTCAATTCTTTAATGTCATTAACTATATATACATATATTCATCTTTCCTACTCATTTTGATTTTATAGTGTCATCTACAACTAGGAAGTACAAAGTACAGATATTATATTATCTGTTTCATGTACGAAATTATTGACTCTGAATATATTAAAAATTTTGAGATGGTAATAATCAGTTTAATTATGATTAGTTGCTTTTTCCTATTGAATTGTTGTTGTTTTTTAAATTTAGAATCTTGATGAATTCAATCTTCTTATTACTTACAGACTTTTAATGATGAAAATTGCTACACTGATGAAGAGATTGATGCTATTCGAGATCATTTGGTAGGATAACTTCAAGAGTTCTATTCTCAAAATGATACATGAGATTAAAAAGGTTAGATGGTACTGAAGTTTATTGTATCATGCATGTGTAGGGTTATTTTGATTGTTAAAACACATGATTAGAATGTTATTAGGATTATGGATTCTTTTTGTATGGAATGGATCTGACTTTGCTAGATTACTATTGTTTTGGTTGAATTCAACTTGTACTCTATTTTGGTTCCATCTTCTAGGGTTTTCTATAAAGAAAATGAGCAATTTCACATGCAGAAAACATTTTTTTTCTTGAGATATTCATCTGTTTAGTATAAACAGGTGAATTCAGGGTTATCTGTAAAGAAAATGGGCAATCTTGCATGCAAAAAACGTTTTTTTTCTTGAGATATTCATCTGTTCAATATAAACAAATGAATATAAGGTATCATATTCGTCTATTCTTCAACAAACGAATATGATTTCATATATTCGTCTGTTCATACTGAACAGACAAATATGATACCCTATATTCGTTTGTTAGTAACAGACGTATATCTAACCTCTATCTACGTCTCCTTTGTTCACGTCTCCTTTTAAACAGACAAAAAAGAGCCTCCAGAACATACGAAAATGACTTTTTTTTAGTAGTGTTTAGTCTCATCATCCTATTCTACCATGCACATCAAAATATCTACAAGTATAATTGCATTATTGTTGATTAAATTCTGCTTGAGTGCTTCAGGATTTATATAATGCATGACATAAGCCACAACTAGTTACTCGATATTATTTTTAATATTTACCTTATTTTGCTCTTGGTATCAAAGCAGTGTGGAACTAGTAGTGATGAAAAATAACAATATGTCTGATATCGCTTTGATACCTAGAGCAAAATATGACAAATATTGAAAGTAATCTTTTGAATCACTAATTATGACTCAAGTCATTATACATTATATATCTATACCATACAAGTGGACAAGGATGATATACCTATAATTGTGCATAAAGCAAACATATATACAAATACAAGAGCATGTTAATCACATGCTTTAATGTAATGTTATAAATTGAAAATTTTATGACCAATAAGCCCAGAGATTTAACACTACGTGTGAAGAAGGACCATGTAATTATCTTGGTCATCTTATAAGTTATTGGGTTAAAGGATCATTATGTTACATCTTAAAAATAGTGGCTGGGATTTATATATTCCTTGCATATCTTAAGATTAATTTTCTATTAATATTATTTGGTTTAGATTTAAAATGAAATTAAAGTATATTGAGATAAGAATTGATGTAATTCATTTTCTAATAAAACCATCTCCAATAAAAAAAATACTTGTGTTTATTAAAAAAAAAGTGAGGTGAATTAGGTGTTTTTAAAATTTTTGTCAAAACCCTTTTCTAATGGCATGAAAGCTCTTCTTATAAATAGAAAAATTATGGGTTTTATTCTACTTGTAATATCTAATTATTATTGCTTACATATTTAATTAAAATTTTTTTACCATCTAAAACAATAAAAGAGTGGAAAAATGGAGCAATAAAATAAAAGAGCTTTAAAATAAGATGAATGAGAGTTTAAGAAAGAAGGACATAAAAAATTTGTAGGACTACTAATTGAGCCTAGTCACTTAGCTTATGTTTAGTCCTCAAATAAATCCAGTTAAATGCAAGAAACATAAATCTATACATTTTTTTTCTTTACAACTAAACGTGTTTAAATTGAAGGGTCAATGTGATCTTTTCACATTTATGACAAATTATAATTAGATCTAAAAAAATTAATTATATTTTTTCAAATTCGCCCAACTTATATTATAATTATATTTTTTTTATATTTTATTCTTTTGGTTCTAAATATAAGACATTTTATAGTGTACAAAATAGATTTTATATTTAGGACCAGAGAGAGTAGTTGTGACTTATAAATTTCCTTTTAAAATTATTGAAACGTTATTATCAAACATGAAAATGAATGAAAAATTTTATATTAAATTTTGGTTCTATAAATATAAAAATTTGGTCCAACTAAAACTTATATTGATCCTCATTGTTCATGCCTTAGGAACTATATATATAGCATGCTAATTGCTAAATGATGTGTGTGATTCATGTATTACATTTATCTACACACACATACACGTAGAATAACAATTTATATAAAATATAAAAATTATAACGAGTTATACTATTCATTAATTATAAATAAATAGTGTTGTTCATTTAACAAATCCCAGTCAAATATATTTTATGCTAAAGAAGTAAAAATATGATCGTAGTACCAATAGCAAACACAGAAATCTTAATTTGATATATGATGGAAGAGCTTAAAACAAAATTTAAAAGATCAAATTAGAAAAAAAATAATTTTCTTAAAAATATTTTTATTCTTCTATTTACAAGGCACCTTTAACATATTTCACCAAAACCAAGAGAAACATTAAATTTTATTAATTTGGTTAACTTTTTAACTTTACTCTCATTCAATTTATCCAATCATAAATAAAACATAAAATTGTGTATTTATATAAAAAATTAATAATTTATATATTGTTTCATTCTTTGTACCTTGTAAAGGAAATCAGAAGAGAAGCAGTTAAAAAGAAGAAATAATTGTAAATTTGCAATGTGAAAAAGTGGTGGCGCGTGGAGAATGAGTGAGCGTGGGAGTCGTGCGGCGTAAAAACGAGAGCCAAAGAAGGTAATCACACATGGGAAATGCCCCCACAATTCCACTAACCGAAAACACCTCACATGCCCTCTCTCCCATCTCTTTCTTTCCTACCCGCCAAGCAAACATTGCATTAGCCCCTGACACGTCAACATTTTCTGTACACGTCACCCCCTCAAGTGGGCCCCCTCAACCCCCAAACGCGATGCCGTTTCCGGGTTAGACTCCACTCTTTTTTTTTTTTTTTTCCTTTGCTGCACATAGATATGAAACAATTTTATTCAAAGTACTAACAGACACTAAATATAAACATTCTTTCATTAGAGACCTGAACTTTTGAGTCTTATTGTGAGAAACTAGCTCATTCCATTAAACCTAATACTTGCTCAGGTCTCTATGTGGGCCCGCCAAATTCTATCCGGATCTTCTAAATTGCGGGCTGGGGCCCAACAACGATGTTTTCTTTCCACTCCTAGGGAGCAAATTCTTGTGCTTTTAATATAAGGTCACAATTGAAGTCATGTGAAAAAAAGTATAGAAAACGATAAAAATGCAAATATAACATCACAAACTTTTTTTTAGTCTAAGTAAAAATAAAATTTTTTAAGATAGCCTAAAAATGTCATGGCTATTAAGTCAATCAATGTTGAGCGTTTAGTAGAAATGTAGACCAAGAAAATAATGTAAAAATATATATGAAATTTTCAAAATGATGCAAGAATATTATAACCATTGAAAAATTCATATATATATTTGGTTATTTTTGTATCATTTTGAAAACTACATATGATTTTTGTATTATTTTGAAAATTTTATATATATTTTTGTACCATTTTCTTAGTTGATAACTTGATATGTTTGTTAAAATGATCAATATTAGTTAACTTAACTGTTATGAAATTTTTAAACCATTTTAAAAATTTTATGTGTACTTTTATATTAAAAAAAAGTTTACAATGTTTGCTGCTTCTAGCAAAATATTTGATGATGATATTTGCATCTTAAGAAAATAACTGAGTCCCTTATAAGGGACTCTGGCCAAAAAAAAAATCCTTATAAGGGACTCAAATATCGTTTTTCTTTGTTGAAATAATTTGGTTTTTTTTTTTTTTTTTCCGGAAGAGTGGTTTTAAAGAGATAACCGAGTCTTTAGAAATATAAAAATGAATTTCACCATTTTTTCATCTTCAATTGAGAGAATTTATATAACATGAACATGCATTTGATCTGAACGTAAGATATTTGGTTACTTAAAAGAGTTCGAAGCCTAAATTCTCATGTACCCTTCATTCACTCATATCACCTCTTAAAATTATCCATTGATTAACCATCACATAAATAAATAGAGTGCTGTAAATCACATTTCATTATCTATGAACATATCATATGTAAGATATTTTATTATGTTAAGACATAAATTTGTTATGAAATTTTTTACTTAAGAGTGCTATATACCCGCAAGTTGTTTTGAGGTTCAATGTTGATTTAGAAGTTTAAAGACATTGTAATTTTGTCGTTTACTGTTAAAAAAAACTAACATTAATTGTTAGAATATTGACATTGGCAATTAATATTTTTAACATTCCGACGCTTTTATATTTTTGGGACACTATTGAACCCAAACAAACGGTCGGGTTGCTTAACACTATTAAGTGAAAATTTTTATGATAAATTTGTACTTTAATTCTATTCTATTTAAGTTAAAAATTTAAAACTTGAGTTCTTTTAAAAATGGTTTAAATTATTTATTTACTTTTTGACAAAAAAAAAAAGCTGGAAAAGTTTCTCATTTACAAGTTCAAAACTTTGACATCTTTGGTTAAATTTTACCTACAATAAGATGCATTCTTGGTTCTGCAATGATATTTGATTAGCACAATAAAATAATCTAACACAATCATCATTACAACATATTACAATAAACCACTTCATTTATACTACTTCCGGTTCTAAATATAAGAGTTAGTTGACTAATTTGAGTAGATGAAGAAAATAAGTTAAATTAGTTATTTGTAATAAATAAGTGTTGTCTTTCTTAAAATATCCTTACTAATCAAATTTATTAGTTAGAACTACCATTATTAGCAGGACTATCTTGAGAAAAAATAGATAAATATGAGAGACAAAGTGAATTGATGTCTTATATTTAGGACCAAAAAAAAGTTAAACGAGATCTTATATTAAGGATGGGATAATATTACATAATAAAGTTATGTAATTTGAATTCAGACTTGCATGAATCAATGTATATGCATTTATATAATCTATGAATCAGCATTTAAACAATTACCTTCCATTTTCATCTTTGATATCAGTTCACAATTATTTTCATTGTTTAGATAAAACATAAATTTTCATTTCATGATTCCTTGATGATGGTAAACCAAACAAATGTTTAATAATCATAACTCTATTACATTACGTTTCTTGACACATACAATTTCTGGTTCTTATTATAAGATCCCTTTTATAAGAATTTTTTTTATCCTTAATACAAGTCATTTGAACAATTCCTTAATCCTTCTTTATCAATTTTGCTCATACAACTACTATTTAAATATATCTTTTTGTTTCTCCCTCTCTTTTTTACACAGTCTCATTAATAAGAGGTAAAGTTAAAATTTTTTATTCATTTAAGACAGACTTAGTGGGTTACTTCTTGTCCTTAGTGTGAATTAGTTGAAAGTTTTCTCTTTATAACAAGTGGAGTATTTCATTGTGTTGACTGTGATTTTACTCTGGCGAAAAATAAAAGGCTGATTTTTTGAACCAAACGGTACTCTTCTTCTTGGATTGAAGTAAGGGATGGTACAAAGAATATATTCAGTTACTCACTAACTAACACGGATCAACCCGCATCTTCCTGTTCAGCTAGTAATCTACTTTGGAAAAAGGAATTGAAACAGTAAATATTTCAATTTCAATTCACGTATTTATATGATTGAAGACACTATCAAACCACAATTGAAATCTATGACTCTTCCATTTCAAAAGTTGATCTCCACATCGAAATCCACTTCCCCTCTCACTCCCTTACCAAACTCCACGCGCCGCCCTCCTCTCCTCCATCGCTGCCGTCACCGTCACATCTCTCTCCTTCTTCTCTTTTTATCCCTGCTCCTCCTCCTCCTCTTCTTCTTCTTCTTTGTGTCTACGTAGTTTCTTTTTTCCATCGAAGAAGAGGGTGAGGATTGAGGGGTATTCTGTCTATGTGTCTCTAGAAGAAGATATGGGCGGAGTTACTTCGTCAATTGCCGCCAAGTTCGCCTTCTTTCCGCCTAACCCTCCTTCTTACACCGTGATCGCTGACAGTGAAGTTGACGGTCGATTATCTATTCCTGAGGTTCCCAGGAAGGACAACGTTGACGTGCTTAAGCTTCGAACTCGTCGAGGCAATGAAATCGTGGCTGTTTATGTCAAGCATCGCAAGCCGACTGGTACTATGCTTTACTCGCATGGGAATGCCGCTGATTTGGGTCAGATGTTCGAGCTCTTTGTCGAATTGAGCAATAGGCTTCGTCTTAATGTGATGGGGTACTTCTCTTTGATGTTGAGTTTTAAGCTCGCTTTCTCTGTCTCAATATCTGACTACCTGTTAGTTTTTTCTCTAGATTGGAAGAACTAGGATAATATTTCTTGGGTGATTCGTGGATAGATGCTTCTGAAAAAACGAAGTAGCTTGATTGCTTCGTGTTGAAATTTCTCTCTTTAATGATGTCTTGAATATCATACTGTGCTCGAACGGCCTTGGAAAAGCGTACATCCCGTAATTACGCTTGGATTTATCGGTTTCTCCACTTTATTTTTTGGATGACGGGTTCCTCCAGCTTGTAACGGAAGTATTATGTGGCTTGAGTTCGAAATAACGTGTTTGATTTCTCTGCTAATGAAAGAAGTAGGATGAAGGTTTCTAGGATCCTCAGATAAATAATAAACTGGGGCAATATTGTGAAAGATTGAAGTATTTACTGTCTCCGTGTTGCTGGTACAGATAATTACAGAAGCTATGAACTGTGTGAAAGTCAAGGATTACCTCGTCTACTTGAACTTGGGTCTGACATTGGAAGTTCAGTTGCCTTCTTATGAACAGATCGTGGAATCTTACTTGCTAGGAGCGTTGGGCTGCTTCTGTTTAGATAGTGTAACTGTTGGTATTGGTAGATCATTTTGGTTTCCCTTCGCATGAAGTTTGGGCTGTTGGATTAAATGAATATGCAAGGAAAGAGTCCAGCTGGTGCTTCTTTGATTTGCTTATATTTTGCTATGTTATTAACTTCTTGTTTAGATATTTTTTGCTGTTAAGGTTAGTAGTTGATGGGTTTATAGGTGCTCTCATTACATGAAATTAACTAGTTGAACATCCTATATTGTTATATGGTATGGAAGATCGAGGTTGTTCATTAATTGTCAAGTGTATATGTCATTATATTTCTATTATGTTTCACTAAATCTGAAAACAAAGAAATGGATAAATTTGTAAAGGAGATGGGACAAATTTGGGCTATGGTTACTAGAGGAGAGACGAAGTTGACAAAAATGACCATTTTAGTGGCGTGCTATTTTAGCAATATCATGGATAGTTTTGTGTGTGTTTTCATGTTTTAATAGAACATCCTTGCAAGCATTTCTAGTATCAATTTGGTTTATGGGATTTAATTTTTTTAGCCCCATAAACCGACAGGTCAGATTTAAGCAATTGCTTTCAACGGCATTTTAAAGAAGTTCTTTTGAATGGCCAAACCAATCTGCTGAAGAGATGGCTTTTTAGGACTAATTTGATGTGTCAAGCAAAATTTTCCCTTGACAGGCTACTTTGTCATATTAAAATAATCAGTGCATGCCCTTGAAAGCCTGGTTAATTTAGAGCCAATAACAAATTGATATACAATATGTCATTAAGGATAAGTTTGTGCTTTGTTTGTTTCAACAGAACCCCTTTTTCCTAATCGTTGATCTTGATGGAATCCCCTTTTTTCGTGTAGACTGTATATGTATGTTGAAGTGGCCATTTGAATTTAGTACTTGAACAAGTAAGAAGATTACTCTTGGGGGTATACTTCAATTCAACCACACACGTTTTCTTTTCTGATGTGACAAATTCAGTGGTCTATCTTGCATGTTAACAGAAAAAAGTGGTTCTGTTTCAAGGCAGGACTGTGAACAGATGGATTATTTTAACGAAAACAATAAAATTTTAACCTCAAAAATATCTTTCTATGTTGAAAATGCATAATCTGTGACAATTTATCATTGTATGCAATGCATGATAATAATTACTGCTGTGATCCTCTACATCAAACCATTTAACTATGCTTAAACTTGTATATCAAACCTCAGAAAATGATAGGAAAAATTTATGGGTTACTACTTCGTATCCCAACTGAGCATGCAACTTCACATGCAGTCATGATTAATAAGTGATTCTGGGTGCCCTAGATACTGCAGGCGCTAAGCCTTCAGGGGTATTATTTACTAATCTTTTATTGGATGACAGTAGTAATTTACTTACCAAGTACCCAAAGCCCCCTCCCTTTCCCTCCTGCGTTTATCCAAACAGGGCCTGAATGCATGTATCATGAGTATATCGACTTTGATCTGTATATTTGTGACATTGCATACTCTTGTCTGTGATATCAATTGTAGGGAGCAACTTTAAAGCTTGCAAATTTTATTCTTGTTTTGCTCATTTTCCATCCTCTTTAAGTCATTTTATTTAGATTTGGAGGACCTAGTTTAATGCTCCAAAATATGTATTTGTCTACAATTTCTTTAAATAATAACATTGGGAAGCTTAAATTAGACTAACCTCTTAAAGTTTTGCTGGATTTCTCATGATACCCCTTTTGCTTTAAAAACTAGAATAAACTTCCAAGTCATGTTTTGTCAGTAAAGTTAACTCTCTGTACAATATACATTTTTGCCAAAAATAAAATTACTCGAATGTTTTTACTATCATATTAAGGATAAAATCATAGTCCCCTGTTAGAGCTTAACAGCAATTTTTCTGTCTTTATGATCATATTAAAAATAAAATCACAGTCCCGTTATGCAAAAAGTAAACATTTCTCAACAAAAAATACATTGGAGGGCAGTTTTCTGCAAAATATGACAAAATGTCAGGAGTACCAAAGGTAACTTGTCTAACAAAAGGGGCATTAAGGGTAACCAAACTTCAGAGGTTGGTTAATTTACTTGGTTGGAAAAGATGTTCTCATGTGGCATCCTTGTATTTTAAATGAGAAATACATTTGGCGATTTATTTTCAAAGGCCATTTTTTAGATGTATCATATATTCTGAAGCACCATATAATCACTAGTGCCAATTTTTCCTTCCCTTTAGAGTATTTACTATTCTTCCTATTGCTATTTCTGCAGTTACGATTACTCTGGCTATGGACAGTCAACAGGAAAGGTAGGTTCCATTCGGTGCCTTTAAAATATACTCCGTATATTAGATCTTTAGACAGAATTATTATCAGTGTTCTTCATGACTATTTAATTTACTTTGTTTGAAATTAAACTCTTTTTGCATGTTCTCTCATAAGCCGATTTGTTATGAGTTATAACAGTTTTCTATTCATCCTTTGTTTTTTACATTATTATTTTATCATTTTCTTCCTCATTGTGTCTTCCTTTGATTGGTAAATCCATAACGAAAGCCAAGATGTTAATAATTTAGCAGTTAGGATTCTTATTGGGATCTTAAGATTCTAGTAATTGTGGATTTGATTCGATTAATTTTCACATTAAATATGGTTTCCTCTCCCCACTAGGGCTATTCCAGTAATAAGTTTGTATCTATTGAGCTGAAAAAAGAGTATCATCTATGGTTGCTATTATTTAGAGATTATATACTAAAATTTCAATCTTTGGAGATTAATTGTCTTTGGCGGTAATATATATGATTCGTTTTCTTGTTTGTCTCTTGTTCCTATTCCCCTGTATTTCTATCTTCATAATGTGTCTTCACTACTCACAGCCCAGTCTGCTGAAGGCTTATTGTTTCTACCAACTTGAGATTCCCTATTTTCTCAATTATTAAGTCATCATCGTGCAATCTTTGGTTTTGCCGAAATGCGGAAACCTAGAAATTTGGCTTGGAAGTTTTTTAAAACCTTAAAAGTGCCTCTGGGGCTAACTGGCCAAGGAAAGCCTGACAGTATAAATAGCCATTTACGTATTGTTGACCTGCCTTGGATTGATTCTTTACTCTTAATTTTAAGCTGTGGACAATACCACCACATCCTTGCATTCGGTCAAGAAAGTCATTTGCAGAATGATTCTTTTGCAAAATACATTGTTTAATGTCTATTTGGTATGTTAAGCATTATGTCAGAGCTGTCAGTAACCAAACAAGTGTTGCTGACATTTGCTTTTATACTTTTGTCTTAAAATGAAAGGGACAAAATGCATACTTATGTGCTTTAACCCCCTTTATATGATGAGCCTTCATAATTTGAGGGTCATCTCATTTGTGGATATTATCTTAGTAATCACGAAAACTTTTTTGGCATCTGCAGTGGCTAAGCTGCTTTAATAGAAACTTCTTTTTCTTCACCATTGACATTTCTTTGGGTTCATAATTAACTCCTTTGGTGGGGGAACAATCTGTGGAAGCTGGATGATAGATCTTTGGTTCTACCCGGTTGTTGCTTTACCATATCTTGATTAAAGGAATATTGTACTGTCTGACTATTGTATTTTCTGTTTATTTTGCAACGACAACAAGAAGCTTGTTTACATTCTTACCTGTAAGTTAACAGCTATCCTTTCTGTTGAAACAGCCGACTGAATATAATACATACGCAGATATTGATGCTGCTTATAAATGCTTAAAAGAGAAATATGGTGTGAAAGATGAACAGTTGATATTGTATGGTCAATCTGTTGGGAGTGGTCCCACAGTTGATCTTGCTTCACGGTTACCCGGGCTGAGGGGTGTTGTCTTGCACAGTCCAATTTTGTCTGGGCTGAGGGTACTGTATCCTGTAAAACGAACGTACTGGTTCGATATTTACAAGGTAGACTATTCACGTTGAATATGTTCCAGTCTGTTTTATTCCTAAGATGGGGACTCATGCAATTTGTTTTTCCATTCAGAATATTGACAAAATTGGCATGGTGAACTGTCCTGTTTTGGTTATACATGTAAGTAGCCCTCTCATCCTTTTGCGTGGCAAATAAGTTTTGGTGTTTCTTCTAGATCAACGATTTTTACGTAGCAGTTATCCTTTCCGTTGTCAACTAATTGAAACACTAGATTCCATGCCTTATTAATGTTTAAAGGAAGTTCTGAACTACAGTCATAGCAGAGCATGCTTAATTGTCCATCGGGTTAGGATGCTGTCCTGAATTTGTTCTTCCAATAATACCATTTGCTGGCTTCTTCCCCATATTCTTTTCTCTTCATTTTCCGTGCATATCCTTTTTCTCTCGAGGCTTTGTTATAATTATAAACTAGTGAAGATAACAGTCTTTTGTTTTTATGTTCAGGGGACAACAGATGAAGTTGTGGATTGTTCCCATGGGAAGCAGCTTTGGGAGCTTTGCAAGGAAAAGTATGAACCCTTATGGGTAAGTGGTGGGGGACATTGTAATCTAGAGCTTTACCCGGAATTCATTAAACATCTAAAGAAATTTGTACAGACAATAAGCAATTCTAAATCAGCCGCAAATGGTTCTCAGAAAGATACAGCAGAAAAAACTGAGAATCAAAGCAAAGCTGCCAAAGATTCTGAAGGTGGAACTTCAGACACAATTGAACTGGCAGTTGATCTTCCAGAAGCTTCTCGAAACAGTTTAGATAGCAGTCTTGAGAAGTCTAAAATATCAAACAAACCAGAAAAATCTCGAATGAGCACTGACCATGTTGATAGGTTTAGGAGGAAAAAAGGCCTAATTTGGTAGTTTCTTATACAAACCATATCCAGAATAAATTATCTACAAGTAATACTTGGCAGGTATTCTAATTCCCCCGTCCTCGAGGAATCATATACCAATTCTAAATGAATATATCGAGTGAGATTTCAATGTTATTTTTCTCCTGCTTTAGGTCCATAATCCTGCTGTATGTATGTTAAATGATTGAGTAATGTGTATCTGTATGTTCTGTAATACCAACGGCTTGATCTAAATGCAATTATCAAGTTCAATTTGTTCTGTAAATTTTAAAATTGTCTCATGTATATTTTCTGGAGGATTGAGTATAAAGAAATAGGTACCCCCGTTAGGTTCTGCGGAGGGGACATAAGAAATCATCTGCTATTCAATTTGACTTGCTAATGTATTGATGAAATCCTTGGTTGATATTAATCTTTCTTACCTAGTGTGCTCCGAAATGTGAGCAATATTATATCTTTTACCGAAGTTTGTTTTCTTATTGAATTAGATATGGGGTTTAATACATCACATGGATTTTAGAGCAAATCATACTATTCAAGGTTTATAGATGGTTTATGTTGGCTATTTATCTTCCATTAGCTTCTATAACCAGTTTAGACAGCTGCCTTGGGAAGTCTTAATAAGACAAACCAGAAAATCTCAAATGAGCACTGACCATGATGTTGGTACTTTTAGGGTAAAAGAAGGCTTCATTTGGTGGTCTCATGTACAAACCTTGTCATAATTTACTTTGTTGTTTACCACGCATTCAATCTACAATCTATCATTTTTTTTCTCTTTGTAAACATACTGGCTTTTTTCATTCCATGAGGTTTGACAATTAAAAATGTTATAAAGCTTGCCCAATGGAATATTAGAAGCTAAATTTTTGTTTTATGTATGCAAAGTACTTGAATTAATATGCTTGTTAATGGTTTCCGGATTTCTGGCAAAGACGCTGATCTGTTAGCCTAGTAGAGGAAGTATTCAAGATCGGACCACTTCATAAAATGACCGAGGCAGTAATTCAAGGGTTCAGTTGAAATTGGGATTAGCCCAATATTAGACTGGTCATTGTTAAAATAATATTTAAATAAAAATGATCAATTCATAAGTGTATGGAACATTCATGTGTAAATTACACATAATCCAACAAAACAGGGTTATTAAAACATAAATTTGACGGATTACTTCTGTTTTTTTAAACTCAAAATGATGTCATTTCAAGCCTAAAGAGGTTTTTAAAAAAATAAATAAATCTAACCAAGTCAACTTGTTCAAAAGTCTTAATCAAATCAACCAGGGGACTGCTTCACCAGTTCGATTGGTCAGCCTGAATTAAGTTTTATTACCTTGATGGTAGAGTTTCTTAAATCATATTTTAGTGTTGTTAGACTCTTATCATGAGATCCTACTAAACTACCTTCAGTCTTTAATACATGAACTATATAACTAATTTGCATATACTAAGTAAATTAGTGAAGTTAGTTAATTATATGCATTAAAACTACTTTTTAATGAAAACTTTTTAACATGTGCAATCAACGTATGAATTACTTGAAAAAAATAAATAAATATTAAAGAGAAAATAGAATGAGATCTTATGCCAACACAAGAAGTTGTAGTTTGGGTGTAATGAAAGTTACTCCATTTTGGGAGGGAAAAATACTCTCCTGCCGAGAGTTATTCCCAGTCTCTGTGTTTTCTGAATTTACTTGGTTGCTTGATATTTTTCACTGAGAGGTCCATTGTTTTCAGTTTCACCCTTGACTTACAAAGCGGACTACTCATCCATATTATAGTGTGAAAGATAATAGATGCGCTGATATTAACTATTCAATACTACTTCTGGTCCTAATTATAAGAGTTAGTTGACTAATTTAAAAATATTAAGAAAATAAGTTAAATTAATTATTTGTAATAAATATGTATTGTCTTTCTTAAAATATCCTTGCTAATCAGGTGTATTAGCTATAACTACCATTATGAGAAGGACTACCTTGGAAAAAAATGTACAAATATAAGAAACAAAATAGATTTTTAGGATCAAAATAAAAGTCAAACGAAGTCTTATACTACCTCCGGTCCTTAATATAAGACCCCGTTTGACTTTTTGTTTGGTCCTAATTATAAGACCCCAATCCATTTTTTCTCTCATATTTATGTATTTTTTTCCCAAGATAGTCCTTCTAATAATGATAGTTCTAACCAATACACTTAATTAGCAAGGATATTTTAGGAATGACAGCACTTATTTATTACAAATAACTAACTTAACTTACTTCCTTAATCTCCTCAAATAAATCAGTTGGGTCTTATAATTAGGACCGGAGATAGTATTAAGGAGCGGAAGTAGTATAATAGAACTAGAATGTGTCCCTGCGAACACACACACATATATATGAAATTTGTGCATTGTTTTATTGTAATGTCAGTTTCACATATGTGAGCATAAACTAAGATTCTTTAGGATACGAAAATAATATTGTACGAATACTCAAGCATAAATGCGTGGAAAAAACAACCATTCCAATGCTCTTTCGTGTGTTATCGATCAACTTTTATTTCAAAGAAAAATTAATTTTTGAGCCCTTATAATTTTGATTTGGTTATAACTTGATTCTTAAATTTTAACTCGATTATAAATTAACGCTTGAACTTTGACTCGATATAATTTAATCTGTATAGTTTTGACCATTTAGAACTTTATTCCCTAATTAACTTTCACAAAGTATATAATTTAAATTTTTTTTAAATATAGGGACTAAAGTTTGAACTGGTTAAAACTATATGGGTTGAATTACATCAAGTTAAAGTTTAGAAATTGAGTTGCAACCAAATTAAAATAAAAGGAATTGAGTTATACTGATTTAAAATTTAAAAATTGAGTTATAAATGAGTAAAAAATATAGCGATTAAAAGATTAATATTCTGGTGTTATTTGGCAATAACAGTAACATCATTATTTGTCCCCCTCCCACAAGTGCAGTTTCTTCCTTTTTGTTAATTGATTCAAACAAAACACAGTAATATACCAATATCACCTAACAATTGTTGTCTTTTCTCTTGTGTTTCAGCTGATTTTTCGCCATATATATACAACCCTTTCTTTATTATGATCAACTTGGCAAACTATATAATAGAAAGCAACTTTTAGAGACTACAAACAACTGCATTATAACTGTAAACCACCAAAAGAGTGAAGAAAAATTGTTTTGGGTTACCAGCAACATGAGCACCATATCAACATTCCATATCGTTGGGCATTATAATCACCATTACTGCTGCACGTTCAAATTGGGAGTCATAGCAAGTCTAAGCTTTAATGGAGTTGTTCGTATTTTAGTCTCACAAACAATTGAATATATATTTATATGAATTATCGAAGATATTTCCTCCCGTCCACCAGAACTAAAGACAGACGGTTGACTCATTAACTTTGTAAGAAATTAAAACATCGTTCTAATTTTGCCTATATTTAAGAATATTGAGCAATATTATATTAAACTTCAAGTCTTCTCCGAGTAAACTGTAAAAGGGATAATATTTGAAAAAAAATTCATTAATGACCCACCACGTGACTTATATTGGTATCTCGGATCCTAAATATAAGATCTATCTTATAGTGTTTAGGACAGGAGGTAGTAGGTACCAAGAATTTTTTTCCCCTCCAGAAGACACCCCATATTTAGGACCAAAGGGAGTATACCATGCCTGGGAAAGTGCAAATGAGGTTGTATGTTTAAAAAAGGCAAGCCAGTCTCAAACACTCTCAAGGAACACATTAGCATTGAAATAGTACTCCTGCTAAAGTACTGCTTTTGGTCTTTAACATAAAAATTAGTTGACTAATTGAGGAGATTAAAAAAACTTGTTAAGTTAGTTATTTGTAATAACTCTTTAATAATGTTTTTGGTAATATATGTTCCTCTTCTCTGCCAAACAAGAACAAATTAACTTGATTAGCTTTGTATGAAGAAACTTATGATTTAGACACGATTTAAATACTAGAATATAAACAAACACATCGTTCTAGCAAACACTAAAGGATTAAGATTTTAAGCATATCAAGGGCCGACTGGGAACTCTATCTTTCGAGTTGCTGGACAAAGAAATTCAGTCTGAACAAAATTTTAAAAACTAGAGTCACAAGAAGAAGAAGAAGAAGAACCTGGTAGGAGGAATTTTGAAGATAACTATGCTGGCCAAGTCCACCATTCATTGGGAGTGCCTCATAAGATTGGGAGCCATTTTGGTTTTCCATAGTTTTGTGATAATTTAGTGATTGTTTGTTATTCCGGCGAGTCTGTATGTTCTCCGAACTGACTTCATTGAGACTGGCCCATCTTATTAGAAAGCAGACTCCTTTTAATTGGAACCATCAGCAATAGAACATTGTTTCATTAATTTTATAATCATTATTCGCTGCCATTTCTGAGTCCATCTTAAGCACTCCCATTTCATGCACCAATAAGTGATCAGTTATATGGGAAAGGTAATGCTACTACTAGTCAATGAACTACTAAAGATGGATTCATATAATGTTTTCAGGATTCTGGTTTTAATTTGGGTAGTTCATATCTCTTCCTTACAAACAGCAGCTTTTGATTTAGAAATAATCAATACACACAAAACAAAGAGCATTGGACAATGACAAAGTTATCTGGGAATAGGAAGTAGCACATCTTCTTGGTAAACCATCCATATTCTTTGTTATTGCAAAGTGATTGCTTGTCACAATCATGGATTCCTCTAGTTCTATTTATAAGACAAAGAGACAAGGTTTTTTTTTTTTTGGTGTTACTTATTAGTCATTTTATTAAATTCTTAGCATAAATGTACTATTTTGTTTTTTATTTATTATAGTGTACATAGTTATTTTCTTGAGATATGTATATATTAAATATGAGTAAAATTGAAAAGTTACTATACCTTAGTTTAAAGTTTTTTTAGTTTGAATGAAACATGTTAAAAATGTTATGTAAATAAGACTAGAAGAGTATTGAATTTTTAAATCATTCTTATTTCTAACTCAAGACAATGCGGCATATAATGATTGCCCATGTCTAAACATCTTGTAATGAATATGGCTCTTAACTTTTTTTTTTTTGGATAAGGCCCTTAACTCTTGTTAACAGTTAGAGAAGATTGCAATCCTTGCAGTTTAAAAGGTAATGATATTATTTCTGAGTTCACATCCTCTCTACGAATTATATTTATCTCTTCCTGCAAAAATATGAACCCTTGTACCCTTATGAGAGTGGTGGCGGGACAATATAATGTAATCTAGAGCTTTACCCAGAATTCATTGAACATCTTAAGAAATTTGTACGGACAATTAGCAATTCTGAAGTCACTGCAATTAAGGTTCATGCATGGACTTAAAAAAAAAAAAACTTGATGACCATACAAGGGTTCAGAATGAAATCCTTGACAGATTTTTCACCTCGTTTGCGTGTTCCATTTGCCCTCTGTCTTTGACCGGGTCCTTGAAAGCCACCTAGGACGTAACCAAGTGAAACTTCTATTCAACCATATATTTTTACTTCTTTTGAATTCGAAGATCCAAAATCATTATGTGCATGATGCAATATATATGCTAAAGGTTAAAGTATACATTTAGTCCTTTAATTTTATAGAGAATTTCAATTTAGTTCCTTAACTTTGAAAAGTATACTTTTAATTCTTTAATCATAAAATTGTTAATAAAAATAATGATATTAAGATTTTAAATATTAATAAAATATTCTCAAATGTTAACATATTAAGTTTAATTTTCAAAACAATAATGATTGTTATAAAAAATTATCATTTAATCCTAACGATTTTAGAGCTAAAGAACCAAATGTATGCTTTTCAAAGTTAAGGAATCAAATTAAAACCCTGTATAAAATTAAAGGACCAAATATATACTTTAGTCTATCCTAAAACATGCTTCTTTCATCCATCCAAATTGGTTACTAGGCACAAATTACAAGGAACTATCCATGGCCTCATGCTAGATGAAAAAGACAAAATTCTAATTCATTAGCTCATTCAGTGCATCTTCATCATCTAGTTCTTAATATAAAAGTTAAATAACTAAATTGATGAGATTAAGAAAATTAGTTAAAAATATATTATTTGTAACAAAATGTATGCCGACTTTCCTAAACCACATTCTTTAATCATGCATATTGAAAATGTCCTTGGGTGGAAACCTTTGCAATAAATAGGGATATGTTGGAGAAAAATTATAAGTTTAAAAGACAACAAGGATGGAGGTTTTATATTCAGAAGTAAATCCACCCTTTCATCTAGCTTTTATATTAAGGAGCGGAACTAATATATCCTTTTCAGGCTTCATAGTTTAATCCCACCATGAAACCACTCCTTAATCCATTCTCCATGCTCTTTCTTTTGGTTCCTTTGTAGATATCTGTCGGATGATGATCGGTATACAGACTGTTCAAGTAGGTCTTTTAGATGCGGAAGCATACAAAAACTCACTTATCCCTTTTGGGGAGGAGAAAGAGCAAATCATTGTGGTCCTCCTGATTTCCAGCTCACTTACGAAGCCAATATCCCAATATTACAATACCGTCCCTCAAATATCAGCTTCTTCAATTGGACTGGACTTTACAGACTCTTATAGCGGCTAGGGATGATCATTTTGACACTATTTGTACTACTGATTGCAAAAACAACATATTTGATCAAATCAAACGGGCTCAAGGCTGTGCCTCTTTCCAATGCTCTTTGATGCCTCAGCGTGGATTGTATTTTAAGTTATTGCAGAAGTGTCACTATGCTAATATAAGAAGCAAACCTTGGCCAAACTGCAGCTGCTATAATGGATGTGATATAAACTCTCAATCAAAACCTAGTCCATTGCTTCTAATAAGAAAAGAAATAAAGATAATAACCAGAGAAGCACTCTATAAAACCTGGATTAATAAAGAGGATAAACAAATAAATGAATGGCCTAAGAATTTTGGACATGGCCAAGTATATGATAAGTAAAACCTTTGAATCTTATGCAGCAGTGAGAGTTTGACTTTCGTTGGTTAGGAAATTGACCTCAAAGGAAGTGATAAACCATTAAAAATTTTCCAAGGTCAAATTTCCATTCCCTCCCTTGCCATCATAAATCCTTCCTTATAGTTGAATATGTCACTTACTTTCACCCAAACGGAAATTCTTCTCTCTCTCTCTGCCGTTCATTTCTTGGTCAATGTCTTCCTTCTTCACGCCCCGGTTTCTTCTTTCATGCGTAACACTTGCGTTATTCCTCCAGACTCCTTCTTATGCGGTCACCGACGATTATTTTGCAGCTTGCAGTACTCTGTACAATTGCGGGAAGATTAAAAACGTCGGGTTTCCTTTCTGGGGACAAGGCCGTCGAGAAAGTTGTGGCTATCCTGATTTGTATCTCAATTGTTCTGACGGTTTGACCTTCATAACAATCCAAAACGTCACATACTTGGTATTGGATGCCAAACCAGAACAACAAATTCTGAGTATCGTTAGATTCGACTTGAAGCAAAGCTTATGCCCAAATCAGCTTCTCAATGCAAGCCTTGACCTTCAGTTGTTTGAGAACGTGCCGGAAACAAAAAATTTTACCCTTTTATATGGTTGTCCGTCAATCCCTTCACTAAACCCCCTACTATTTTATTGTCCCAAAGATGGGTTCCATAATCCATTCGCCTATCTACTGTCGGATAATATTCCTGAAATTTCTGCGTTATGCTCTACAAGCGTGGTTGTTCCTGTTAAAACTCCTACGTCATTGGTTGATCTTCAGGTTTTAGGCATAGTGCAAAAGTGGCTTAGTGATGGGTTTGAAATAAGATGGATAGCTGGAATTGTAGATTGTGATAAGTGTCAGATAAGAGGGGGAGTCTGTGGCTATGATTGGGATTCAAATAAGATTACCTGCTATTACATATTAGGCAACTCAGCGCCGCAGCCTCAGTGGACGCCTCAGCCTCAGGGGACTTCAGGTACGTCTATAACATGATGCCAACTGCTTTTTTTTTTTGGGTAACTGATGAATCTTTCCCTTTTCCTATATGTTATATTTGACTTTTTATTAAATCCATGAATAATTGCAAATAAATCTTTCATTTCTGATATGTTATTATCTATAAGTAGTAGTATCTTCTTTTTTTCTCCTCTTTATAACAAGGCAAAATGTTATAACGAAAGTAAAATGAGAGTTCTACAAAGTAGGAAAAGAAACAAGACAATCAGTAAGCCAAAAAAAGAGGGAATTGCTTAAAGTTCAGTTTTGTTTCTCACATGGCTGATACTAACTAGCTGCAGGGTCTTTCTGTCTTCGCTTTCTTTTGAATTGTGGACTCAGTTTTCAGTCAAAAAAAAAAAAAAAAAGAATTGCAGACTCAGTTTTGGTATATTTTAATGAATTAAGGTGTAAATATTTCCCAAAACTTTTCACTCACAAGCTTTGGGTGCCCAGAAGCTTTTTTAGACACAAATTTGTTTGGGAAATTTAAAATCATAGTAATGTTATCCCTTACTATTAAAAATATTAATAGTCAATATCACTATTTTGATAGTCAACATTAACTTTTGGACGGTACGGGCCAATATTACTGTAATTTTAAATTTTCAAGACAAAATGTACCTAAAAAAACTCTTCGGTGACCCATGCTCTTAAGTAACACTTTAACCCTATTTTAATTTCCACGTCATTTTTCTGCTACTCTTGCTTTGTTCAATCCCTAAATAGAGTCTTTGCTATTTTAGTTTGTTGTCATTATCATGTTTCCATCATAATTTTTAATTTATTGGATTACATGCATTCTGTATACAATCTATCAACTTTGTTCCTTGTAGGCCCCTTTCTACTGACTTATTGTATGGATAAGGCATGCAGATTAAAATATTGTTACAATACCATCAACGAATTAGTCCTCGTTACTCTTTCAATAGAATATTGCTAACAAAGTTTGTTTCTTTCATCACAATCATCCTCCTTTAAGCTTCATTTAATTTACTTTCTCAACATTTCTGGAATTCCTGGCAAAGTCACCAGAGGGGGTTAACCCCATATGGTTGCATGAATCATATATTCGGAACATAGAATCCTTGTGCAAAAGAATGGAAAAGCCAATAAAATTTTTCCAAAATGCTAATTTTGTGTAGCAGTATATGGGAATGCTCAATCCGGCCCTATGCTATTCCACAGTTTCCTTTTCTTTTTGTATATTTAATTAGTCAATTAAGACTGTGTCCAAATTATTTGTTTAATAAAAGTAAGGGTCAATCTAGTCTAGTTTGTTCATGTGCATGATGCAAAGAATGTGACCTATATTATCTATCCGAATTGGCATTTTGATTAAAATTCAGAGGAAACTTCAAAATAATGTGGACTTTTTCAAAGGCCTTCGTTTTCCGAACTATCCATATCTGCATGCTAGACGAAAATGACGAAATTCTAATTCATTATACAACGCGGCTTCATCAATCTCATCTCATATTCTTTTCACGCTGCATCTCGTTCTTCTGAATTATCTCATAGTTTGATTCCAACATAAAACCACCTCTCAATTCGTCCTCCACGTTCCTCCTTTTGGTTCCTTTGTTGATCTCTGTCCATATTCCAACATCTCTTGGTGCGAATGATGATCAGTATACAAACTGTTCAAGTGGCTCTTTTATCTGCGGAAGCGTCCAAAACCTCACTTATCCATTTTGGGGGGGAGAAAGAGCAAATTATTGTGGTCTTCCTGATTTCAACCTCACCTGCGAAGCCAATATCCCAAAAATTACCGTACGGTCCCTCAAATACCGGATTCTTCATTTGGAATGGACTACACAGACTCTTGTAGTGGCTCGGGATGATTATTTTGACACTATCTGTCCAACTGATTACAAAAACAACACATTTGATCAAACAACGTTCAAGTATGTGGATGATGGGCTTAGCAATGCGACCTTTCTCTACGATTGTGGTTCTTATAGTTCTCCTCCATTTCCATCAAATCCTTTCGATAAAAAGTGCAAGGTTGCTGATAATGATACAGATATAACAGTCTACTACCTTCCCGGACCATGGTTTATAAGGGATTGCAAAAGTGTTATCATGCCGATTTATGAAGCAAACCTTGGTCGAGTTGAAGCTGCTATACAGGATGTATTACGAGATGGGTTTGCATTGCAATGGATGGTAAACACTGAGGATTGCAACACATGCTCTCAATCTGGTGGCCAGTGCGGCTATGATGGACAATTCTCCTGCTTTTGCAAAGATGGACCCCAAAAAACTTCATGTCCTGGTAAAACGTCAGGTATAGAACCATGGATATGGGACATGTCCCTGTGATAAATGTTAGTATACATGCCCTGTTATCAAGTATCAACCCTTTTGTCTGTTGATTCTTCTTCCCTTTAACACCATACAAGCCAAATAGGACGGGTCTGCTATTGCTTCGCAAGAAAATTAAAATTTTAATGATATTTTAGAGTGTCTGTGTGTAGAGAGAGAGTGACAAAGAGACAGAACACTTCAGCTTCCCGGCAATTTGCCAGAATCAAGCCCCCGTTAAGGTTTTCACATCTTCCCTTCTATATAACATTCTTTTTCTTCATTTAAATATATTTTTTTCACATTCTTTTGTGTCTCTAAAAAGTGCACATCTTTATAAGATAATTCCACACGTAAATGTTGTAGCTACGATGGTTTAACAGAATAAGAAGAATCTCTGCTGCCGCAGAACAAATGTAATGTGATATAATGTGAAATTGGTAATAATTTTCTGCTGATCAAGCAAGTAGTAATTATTTGTTCGAAATCAATGTTCTACTTGCAGGATCAATTGAGAAGCTGGGTTCGCGAGTTGCTATAGGTAATAAACATAGTAACGCTCCCGTTTTGATTGCTCCCACGACTAACATTTTAAAGATTTTGAGTTGTTATGTTTTACAAATGCAGGCATTTCAACAGGAGTTGGTGGACTTGCTCTAATCTCGATTTTGATTATTTATATATGCAAGAAGCGTTTTGGAATAGAAAATGGGAAATTATTCACAGAGAGAAGAGCATATCATGATCACAATGTTAAATCCTTCATGAGAAACTATGGCTCTTTGGCGCCAAAGAAATATGGTTATGCAGAAGTGAAAAGAATGACAAAATCATTTTCAAACAAATTGGGCGAAGGAGGGTATGGTGTTGTATACAAAGCCAGCCTACCTGATGGTCGTCCAGTGGCAGTTAAAGTAATAAGGGAATCTAAAGGAAGTGGAGAAGAATTTATAAATGAAGTTGCAAGCATCAGCAGAACCTCCCATGTCAACATAGTCACTCTCCTGGGATTTTGTCATGAAAGGAACAAAAGAGTATTAATCTATGAATACCTGTCAAACGGTTCCTTGGATAATTTCATCTATCAGAGAGGGTCTTCAAACGCTCTCTGTGCTTTGGAGTGGAAGTTATTGTACCAGGTTGCTATTGGCATTGCTCGTGGACTGGAGTACTTGCATCGGGGTTGTAACACAAGAATTTTGCATCTTGATATCAAACCCCAAAACATTCTCTTAGATGAAGAATTTTCCCCAAAAATATCCGATTTTGGATTGGCTAAATTATGTCAAAAGAAGGAGAGTATTGTGTCAATACTAGGCACAAGAGGAACAATAGGGTTCATTGCACCAGAAATATTCAGCAGAGCATTTGGCGGTGTTTCTTACAAAGCAGATGTTTATAGCTATGGCATGTTGGTCCTTGAAATGGTTGGAGGAAGGAAGAACTACGACAGTGGAGGATCACAAGCTGATGAGCAGTATTTTCCAGATTGGATTTATAAGGATCTTGAGCATGGTAAGCATCCAGCTAGTTCTTTAGTAATCACAGAGGAAGATGATGAAGTGGTAAGGAAGATGACTTTAGTGAGTCTATGGTGTGTTCAAACCAATCCATCAGATAGACCAGCTATGAGTAAAGTGGTAGAAATGTTAGAAGGACCCCTTCAATCCTTAACGATTCCTCCAAAGCCATCCCTTGAATATCCTACAAAATCATCAGCAGTTATACAATTGTCAAATGCATCTTCCGAAGACATGATTCATACAGTTTCAATAAGCAGTTGACTTGTACACTGTACCTACTGCCAAAGACAATTTAACTTCGAATTGTCTTGGAAGATTCATGGATAATTGCCAACTATTGCTTTCCTTTATGTTTGTTCATGCAAGTATGTGGGCCAATGACCCTTGAATAAACGTTGATGCGAATATTTCAAAAATTTGTGCTAAGGCATATGAAGGATGATCCGGTGGAATTCTTCAGTGTTTTGGCTCGTCCATGAAGAAGTAAAAGTCAAATCCACTCAGTTGGTTGAAAATGTTATATATTTTGACTCGTACATATCATAATGTGATAGATAACGCGTATTGATTAATTTTTTTTTTTTACATAAAAGACAAAAATGATATTTAAACTATTATGATACAGAGATAGTGAGAGACCCAAGAGCTGAAATTAGAAAACCTATTAGCAGTAGTACGTTGTACTCCAGTTCAGAACCTCTCCTCTCCTCTTCTCTTCCCATCCTCTTCCTTTTTTTTTTTTTAACTATTAGATTAATATTTTAACAGTTCAGATTTAAATCTTTTTAAAACTATTATTAAAATATTAAATTATAAAAATGAATAAATTATAAATTATAAACTATATTAAAATTTAATTTTAATGATTTGCAAGTACACTAAATGTTTTTAAAATTAAAATCTAAATTATTAAAATATGTTAATCTAACAGTTGAAAAAATGTTGAAAAAAAGAAAAAAAAAGGAAGAGGATGGCAAGAGAAAAGGAGAGGTTTCGAACCGGTTGTACTCACTCTAATAATAAGGTCCAGAGTTTCTTCTCTCTCATTACTGTAGTTTCTGGCGGGGTGGAATTCTTTCTTGCTAGGTGACTTAAATTAGCCAATCACAAGCTGAATCATTCCAATTTTCCAACTCATGAGAATTAATTCCATCTTCACTATCTGTTTAGGTCAACTGTGCAATTGAATCCAAACCTCCGCCTTCCATCCTCTGTTTCTTTCTCGAGATGCAACTTCATTTCAGCCTCTGCGTTTTGTTTTTTATCATTTCGACTACCCTGTATCAAATTCCAATTTGCTTCTGTGCTGATTAGGGGCATCCTGCATTTCATCATTTGATTGTGCAAATCTCAAAAACCTTGACTATCCTTTCTGGGGATCGGAAAGACCAGACTATTGTGGCCACCCAAAATTTGAACTAGATTGCGATGGTGAATATGCAGAAATCACCATCAAGTCTGAGAGCTATTGAGTTCTTGAAGTCAACGCCTCAGCCTCAGGGAACTTCAGGTACGTAACATGATGCCAACTGCGTTTTTTTTTTTCCCTTTTGTTTTTGGGTAACTTAGGAATCTTTCCCTTTTCCCATATGTTATATTTGATTTTTTTTTATATTAAATCCGTGAATAATTGCAAATAAATCTTTCATTTCTGATATGTTATTTTCTATAAGTAGTATTATCTTTTCTTTTTTTAATAACAATGCAAAATGTTATAACGAAAGTAAAATGAGAGTTCTAAGTAGAAAAAAAAACAAGACAGGAACATAAATGAGTAAGCCAAAAATAGAGGAAATTGCTTAAAGTTCAGTTTTGTTTCTCACATGGTTGATACTAACTAGTTGCTGGTCTTTCTATTTTCCCTTTCTTTTGAATTGCGGACTCAGTTCTAGTATCTTTTAATGAGTCAAAGCGCAAATATATTCTAAAATTTTCATTCGGTGCTCAGAAACTTTTTTGGACACAAATTTGTTCGAAACATTTAAAATCATAATAATATTATCCTTTACTATTAAAAATATTAATGTTCAATATTATTATTTTAATAGTCAATATTAGCTTTTTTTTAATGATATGGGTCAATATTATTATAACTTTAAATTTTCTGGACAAATTGTATCCAAAAACACTTTTGGGTGCCTAACTCTCTTAAGTAACACTTTAGTCCTATTTTAATTTCCACGTCATTTTTCTGCTACTCTTGCTTTGTTCAATCCCTAAACAGAGTCTCTGACTATTTTAGTTTGTTGTCATTATCATGTTTCCATCATAATTTTTAATTTATTGTATTACATGCATTCTATGTACAATCTATCAACTTTGTTCCCCCCCGGGGGCCAATTTTGTTCCCCCCTTTTTACTCACTTGTTGTCTGGATAAAGCATATGGATTAAAAAATTGTTACAATGCTATCAACGAATTAGTCCTCGTTACTACCTTCAATAGAATATTGCTCACAAAGTTTGTTTCTTTCAGCACAATCATCCTTCTTTAAGGGCCTGTTTGGGTATCCCAAAACCATGGTTTCAGAAGCACTTTTCCGCAAAACGAGATAATCTCCTCCACATATTTACTTCGTAATCCGTAAAAGCACTTCTGAAACCATGATTTGGTTTCTATCCAAACACACCCTAAGCTTCATTTAATTTACTTTCTCAACATTTCTGGAATTCCTGGCAAGGTCATCAGAGGGGTTTATCCCCACATGGTTGCATTAATCATATATTCGGAACATAGAATCCTTGTGCAAAAGGATGGAAAAGCCACAGTAAATGTAACTCTATAAAATAAAATTTTTCCAAAATACTAATTTTGTAGTAGATGGGAATGCTCAATCCCGCCCTATGCTATTCCACAGTTTCCTTTTCTTTTTGTATATTTAATTCGCTAATTAAGACTGTCCAAATTATTTGTTTAATTTGTCTATGTGCATGACGCAAAGTGTGTGGCTTATATTATCTATCCGAATTGGCATTTTGATTAAAATTCAGAGGAAACTTCAAAATCTAAACTTTTCCAAAGGCATTCATTTCCCACATTGCAAATTCATCAGTTTGACCATCTCATCTATGATTCTCTCTCATTGTTTCTTTCCCACATGAAAACTCCCCTGAACCCATACTCCATGTTTTCTCTTTTGGTTCCTTTGTTGATCTCTGCCAATATTCTAACATCTTTTGGTGCGGATGATGATTTGTATACAGACTGTTCAAGTAGCTCTTTTAGCTGCGGAAGCATACAAAATCTTACTTATCCATTTTGGGGAGGAGAAAGAGCAAATTATTGTGGTCTTCCTGATTTCAACCTCACTTGCGAAGCCAGTATCACAAAAATTACCATACGGTCCCTCAGATACCGGATTCGTCATTTGGAATGGACTGCACAGACTCTTGTAGTGGCCAGGGATGATTATTTTGACGCTACCTGTCAAACTGATTACAAAAACAACACATTTGATCAAACACCGTTCAAGTATGTAGATGATGGGCTTACTAATGTGACCTTCGTCTGCGATTGTTCTAGTTCTCCTCCATTTCTGTCAAATAGTCAAGATACAAACTGCAAGGGAGCCGACGATGATACAAATATAACAGTCCCTTCCCGGACCATGGTATCTAAGCGATTGCAAAAGTGCTATACAGGATGTCTTACGAGATGGGTTTGGGTTGCACTGGATGGTAAATACTGAGGATTGCAACACATGCTCTCAATCTGGTGGCCAGTGCGGCTATGATGGACAATTCTCCTGCTTATGCAAAGATGGACCCCAAAAAACTTCATGTCCTGATAAAACATCAGGTATCTATCTTATTATTTTTTCAGAATCTCGTGTTTATTTGTAGCCTAGAACCATGGACATGGGACATAACCCTATCATAAATGTGTCATGGCACTAATTGAAGTCTCATTTTATGTCTGATACAAAACAGAACTTATTTCCTTAATGGATCATCATTCATGCCAATTACCAAAGAACGGCCTTGGAAGAGAGTGATTAGCACCTTTTAAAGAACATGAATGGTGTAGCAGATCTTTTAGGGTCTGTTTGGTTTGAGGGGAGGGAAGGGGAGGGAGGGGAGGGAGGGGTAGGGGAGGAGAGGGGAGGTTTTATCCTCACTTTGTCTGGTTTGATTAAAAAGGAGGGGAGGGGAGGGTATTTAATGATCCCTTGTTTGGTTCAAGGAGGGGAGGGAAGGGATAGTAATAATCAATTTACCATTTTACCCTTACATATTAGTTTATGTTTTTTATTGATATATTATATAAATTAATTTATATCTTAATTTAAATTATATAATTTAATAAAAATTCAGTTTTATCACATTAATATGTGTATTAAAAAATTGGTATAGTAATTTTTTATTCTAATTAATATAATAATATATTTAAAATAATCAAATTAACAAATTTTATATGCTCTAAGAAAAATGAAATTTTATTTTCTTTAGGCTATCTTTTTTTCCAGATTTAAAATATATTTAATAAATAATATATTTATAAAAAACAATTAATTTTATATATTATAATTCTTTATTTAAATAATTTTTTATTTTTAAATAATTTTTATAATATATTTTTAATTATAATAATGTATATATTTTTTATTTTTTTACTTAGGATAATATATTTTTTATTGAAATAAATATTATAATAATATATTTATGGGTAGGAGTGGAATATTAAAAAAACCATAAGGGCATAATGGTCCAAAATTTTGGCTCCCCTCCAAAAACCTCCAATTTGGAGGGGAGCCAAAACGGGGGAGGAGAGGGGAGGGGAGGGGACATTTTAGCTCCCCTCCCCTCCAAAATTTTTAACCAAATGAGGGGAGGGGCTCCCCTCCCCTCCCCTCCAACCAAACACACCCTTAGTGCGGATTGCCTGGCTTGTCATGGGATTTACTCTTATCAAGTATTAACCCGTTGATTCTTCTTCCCTTTAACAACATAGCAGTCAAATAGGAAGGGTCTGCAATTGCTTTGCAAGAGACGTAAAATTTTGATGATGTTTGACTTTTAGGACACACACTCACACACACACACAGAGACAGACACAGAGACAGCTTCCTGGCAATTTTGCAGAATCAAGGCCCCTTTAAGTTTTCCAACTTCATCATAATTAGGCAGAAATTAGAACACACGGAAACGCCCCGCGTTCCACTTTTTGGAATCGTGCGAAGCAAAACCTCCTTTCTGTTCATTAAGCTATCACATCGGTGTGAGAATCCGAATGCGATTTCAGTCCACGTCAGATTACCTAAAGAAGTATTCTGGTGTTATGGAGAACTAAGTTTTTTTTCCTAAAAGATTTAAATGTCTCTTTCCAACACCGTCTAGAGACGTTTTAAATTTATAGTTGGAATCATTCCTCGAAAATTCAAGCTCAGGTGAATCATTCGGAAATCAGATTTGTAAAGTTTATTTCCCAAAAAAAAAACCAATAAACGCGTCTCACTCTGACTTTTGATGTGCATGTGCTCATTCATAACAAGCAAGAAAGTGGCTTAGAGTGGTTAAAGAATATTTTGGCATAAGTAGGCTCGACTTTTTGACTGGACTCTTTGACCATGTCCAGTGATCCATGTTAAAAACGTTCTTTATCAGAGTTATGTTATATTCATTCCCTACTGAAAGCCCCAGGAAACTTCTTAGCCAGGTGACCTAAATTTGCATTAGCTGGGGATCAGTACCTTTCAATAGTCCCTACGAAAATCTTTGCCAATCACAAGCTGAATCCTTCAAATATTCCAATTCATGTGAATTAATTCTATTTTCACCATCTGTTTAGATATTCTGTGCAATAGCCAAACCTCTATGTCTTCCAACTTCTGTTTCTTTCTCCAGGATGCAACTTCGTTTCAGCGTCTCCGTTTCCTTTTTAATCATTTCGATTACCCTATATCGAATTCCAATTTGCTTCTGTGCTGAGTATGAGGCATCCTGCAGTTCTTCATTTGATTGTGCAAATCTCAAACACTTGGGCTATCCTTTCTGGGGATCGGAAAGACCAGACTATTGTGGCCACCCAAAATTTGAACTAGATTGCGATGGTGAATATGCAGAAATCACCGTCAAGTCCGAGAGCTATCGAGTTCTTGAAGTCAATTATTCTGATTATAGTCTTAGAGTTGTGAGAACTGACTTCTGGGATGATGTTTGTCTAACCTATTTTAGGAACAATTCCATAGATCTCCCTTTCTTTAATTATAGTTTGGACTCTCGTAACCTGACACTGTACTACGATTGTCTTTCCTCTCCATTCTCAGACCCATATATCACCCCCACTCAGTTTAATTGCAGTAAAAATAGTACCAAAATAGTTGACTATTTCCTTCTGGCGGGCGGAGGTTATGGGACCTCTGAAATCGAACAAACGGGGGCCTGCAGATCTACTGTAATTGTTCCAATTTTGGGGTCACAAGCCAGAATTTTAGATGAAGATTCAAGTGTGGAAAATATGAAGACTGCTATTCATAAAGGCTTTAAATTTGCATGGGAGGCAAATAATACTCTGTGCTCTGCTTGTCGAAACTCTGGTGGGCAATGCGGTTATAACATAAGCTCAAGTGAATTCACTTGCTATTGCAAAGACGGACCTGTTCCATCTGAATGTAAATCAAGTAAGTACCAGTGTTCTAGTAATTCATACCAATATATGCAGGGCACAGATACACAATAAAGAACTGCGACACGACAAAACATGTAATGTCGTGTAATTTGAAGAGTTGTCTCCGGACAGGTCTGTTTTTGACGTTCTGGTACTTCATAGATTGAAGTTTAAGAAATTAATGACTTCTGTGAACGTAGATTGATGAACATGCCTTGAGTTTCAATAGGTTATTTCAGATAATACTGGCTTATTCATATCCTCGTCAGTTATTGTTTTTAGACAGTTACAGACTTTGCCCACATGTCCCCTGCACTTTCTGCAGACAGGACCTTGATAGCCTTTAGCCAGGAAGCCATGCCAAAGGGAAAACATAGTTTAGTTTATTTATATCTCCATACATAGTTGATTCGTATTCCTCAAGAACGCTTCCTGACTTCTGCAACAACCGTCTCATTGTGGTTCATCTCCAGGAAGCTAGGAAAGCCGCTTTGGTTTTTCTCTTCGGTTTACGTGGACACTGGCACAAATGAGACATGTTTATGCCAAATTACAATGAAACTCAACCTCCATGTTTCTCCTTGATTGGCTTAATTCACTTAATTTTCGCACACTCCAACTTCATCTTAGAAAATATAAGAAGTCCTGTCTAGAGTATTTGCTGGCGGTAGGTAGACATTATTAGGTAAGTGCCAGGCTATCATGGGCTGCTGACATCAGTTTTAAAATAGAGGCAACCAACTTTGACCCCAAGTCAACTTACATAATTACATTTAGGTCATATTTCCTCGTGATTAAACAATTGTCATTTTTCATGTGAGGATGTTCATTCTCAGGTCATCTCCGTCTAATTCCCACTTCTCTCACTCTTTAGGATTTGAAAAACCTTCCAATTCCGATCCCGTGCATATAATTCATACCAATCTACAAAGCGTATCGTAATAAGATGTAATCTCATTTAGTGCGAAGGATATTTCACTCGCTTTCATTGTGTTGGCACTTGGCATATACACCTTAAATTAATTGATCTTTTTGAAAACATACTAAAAAAATAGCTCTAAAATTTCAAAATCCCAAATCATGAATGACTATAAAAATGTATTGTTATTTGTTATTAAAATGAAGTAAACAAGATTGAGTTAAAATTTTGAGATTCAAAGATATTTTGTTTGGATTTTTCCTCACCTTCTTGTTTCAGAGTTCTCAAATTATAATTATACTCAGTTGTAACCTCTCTTTATGTTTTTTTTTTTTATTCTAAACAACCTAATGACTCCATTTTTTATTTGGAATTATTATATAACTACCTCTAGATTCCGATCCTTAATATAAAAGCTGATTGTAGATTTAATTTGGTCTTAAATATAGTGATCGCACATGTTAAGAGATTTTCATTAAATGGTAATTTTATAATGCACATGATTAATAAGGATATTTTATATAAAAAAAACACTCATTTGTTAGAAATAACTAACTTTCTTAACATTCAAAAATTAATTATCTAGCTTTTATATTAAGGAGCAAGGTAGTACTTTCTTGATTTCCAAAGATATCATGATAGACTCTTCTTAGCCCTATGGGTCTACATATAAATGATTATGTCTGTCACTTGTAAATTCCAAAATCATTGTGTCAATTTGAGGCTGAACACAGTTCTAATTGCAGGATCAACTAAGCTGGGTTGGCGACTTGCTATAGGTAATAAAGAGAGCAACTTTGATTTTGATAGCTTCCACAATTAGTATTTCAAAGATTTTAAGAAGTTATGTTTTACAAATGCAGCGATTTCAGCAGGAGTAGGTGGACTTGCTCTAATCTCGATTTTGATTATTTATATATTCAAAGCGAGAAGAGCAAATCATGATCACGATCTTCAATCCTTCATGAGAAACTGGGGCTCTTTGGCACCAAAGAAATACAGTTATTCAGAAGTGAAAAGAATGACAAAATCATTTTCAAACAAATTGGGCGAAGGAGGGTATGGCGTTGTATACAAAGCAAGCCTACCTGATGGTCGTCCTGTCGCAGTTAAAGTAATAAGGGAATCTAAAGGAAGTGGAGGAGAATTTATAAATGAAGTTGCAAGTATCAGCAGAACCTCCCATATCAACATAGTCACTCTCCTGGGATTTTGTTATGAAAGGAACAAAAGAGTATTAATCTATGAATACTTGTCAAACGGTTCCTTGGATAATTTCATCTATCAAAGAGGGTCTTCAAATGCTCTCTGCTCTTTGGAGTGGAAGGTATTGTACCAAGTTGCTATTGGCATTGCTCGTGGACTGGAGTACTTGCATCGGGGTTGTAACACAAGAATTTTGCATCTTGATATCAAACCCCAAAACATTCTCTTGGATGAAGAATTTTCCCCAAAAATATCCGATTTTGGATTGGCTAAATTATGTCAAAAGAAGGAGAGTATTGTGTCAATACTAGGCACAAGAGGAACAATAGGGTTCATTGCACCAGAAATATTCATTAGAGCATTTGGCGGTGTTTCTTACAAAGCAGATGTTTATAGCTATGGCATGTTGGTCCTTGAAATGGTTGGAGGAAGGAAGAACTACGACAGTGGAGGATCACAAGCTGATGAGCAGTATTTTCCAGATTGGATTTATAAGGATCTTGAGCATGGTAAGCATCCAGCTAGTTCTTTAGTAATCACAGAGGAAGATGATGAGGTGGTAAAGAAGATGACTTTAGTGAGTCTATGGTGTGTTCAGACAAATCCATCAGATAGACCAGTTATGAGTAAAGTGGTAGAAATGTTAGAAGGACCCCTTCAATCCTTAACGGTTCCTCCAAAGCCATCCCTTGAATATCCTACAAAATCATCAGCAGTTATACAATTGTCAAATGCATCTTCTGAAGACATGATTCATACAGTTTCAATAAGCAGTTGACTTGTCTACTCTACCTACTGCCAAAGACAATTTAACTTTGAATTGTCTTGGAAGATTCATGGATAATTGCCAACTATTGCTTTCCTTTATCTTTGTTCATGCAAGTATGTGGGTCAATGACCCTTGAATAAACGTTGATGCGAATATTTCAAAATTTTACGCTAAGGCATTTGAAGGATGATCTGGTGGAATTCTTCGGTGTTTTTGCTCGTCCGTGAAGAAGTAAAAGTCAAATCCACTCAGCTGGTTGAAAATGTTATATATTTTCACTCGTGCATATCATAATGTGAAAGATAACACGTATTGACTTTTTTTTTTTTTTACATAAAAGACAAAATGATTTTTAAACTATTATAATAGAAAGATAGTGGGAGATCAAGGCTGAAATTAGAAAAACCTATTGGCAATGCGTACGTTGTACTCCAGTTCAGAACCTCTCCTCTTCCCTTCCTATCCTCTTGCTTTTTTTTTCTTTTTTAACTGTTAGATTAATATTTTAACGGTTCAGATTTAAATTTTTTTAAAACTATTATTAAAATATTAAATTATAAAAATAAATAAATTATAAATTATAAACTATATTAAAATTTAATTTTAATGATTTGCAAGTACACTAAATGTTTCTTAAATTTCTTTTATAAATAGTTTATAAAAAATTAAAATCTAAACTATTAAAATATATTAATTTAACAGTTGAAAAAAAAGAAGAGAAGAAGAGAAGGGAAGAGAATGGGAAGTGAAGAGGAGAAGTTCCGAACTGGTTGTACTCACTCCTTCTAATAATAAGGTCCAGAATTTCTCCTCTCTTATTACTGTAGTTTCTGGCAGGGGGAAATTCTTACTTGCTAGGTGACTTAAATTGGCCAATCACAAGCTGAATCCTTCCAATTTTCCAACTCATGAGAATTAATTCCATCTTCACTATCTGTTAGGTCTACTGTGCAATTGAAGCCAAACCTCTGCCTTCCATCCTCTGTTTCTTTCTCGGGATGCAACTTCATTTCAGGCTCTGCGTTTTGCTTTTTATCATTTCGACTACCCTGTATCAAATTCCAATTTGCTTCTGTGCTGATTATGGGGCATCCTGCATTTCATCATTTGATTGTGCAAATCTCAAACACATTGGCTATCCTTTCTGGGGATTCGGAAAGACCAGACTATTGTGGCCACCCAAAATTTGAACTAGATTGCGATGGTGAATATGCAGAAATCACCATCAAGTCTGAGAGCTATCGAGTTCTTGAAGTCAACGCCTCAGCTTCAGGGAACTGCAGGTACGTAACATGATGCCAACTGCGTTTTTTTTTTTTTTGGTAAACTGATGAATCTTCCCTTTTCTTATCTTTTATATTTGATTTTTTTAATTAAATCCTTGAATAATTGCAAATAAATCTTTCATTTCTGATGTGTTATTTTCTATAAGTAGTACTATCTTTTCTTTTTTAATAACAAGGCAAAATTTTATAACGAAAGTAAAATAAGAGTTCTAAGTAGAAAAAAAAAACAAGACAGGAAGTCAGGAACATAAATGAGTAAGCCAAAAAAAGAGGAATTGCTTAAAGTTCAGTTTTGTTTCTCACATGGTTTATACTAATTAGCTGCTGGGTCTTTCTATTTTCGCTTTCTTTTGAATTGTGGACTCAGTTTTCAGTGAAAAGAAAAAAAAAAAAAGAATTGTGGACTCAGTTTTAGTATATTTTAATGAGTTTAAGGTGCAACTATATCTCAAAAATTTTCACTCAGAGTGTTGGGTGCTTGAAAGCTTGTGGCGCAAATCTGTCCGGAAAGTTTAAAATCATACCAATATTGTCCTTATCATTAAAATATTAATGATCAATATCACTATTTTAAATATCAGCGTTAATCTTATAATTGTATGCGTAATATTATTATGATTTTAAATTTTTAAGGCAAATTGCACTAAAAAAAATCTTCTAGGTGCATAATGCTGTTAAGTAACACCTTAATCCTATTTTAATTTCCACATCATTTTTCTGCTACTCTTGCTTGTTCAATCCCTAAACAGAATCACTGACTTTGTTCAATCCCCAAACGGAGTCTCTGACTCTTTTACCTTGTTGTCATCATCATGTTTGCATCATAATTTTTAATTATTGTATTACATGCATTCTATATAGAATCTATAAACTTTGTTCCTTGTAGGCCCCTTTTCAGTGACTTATTGTCTGGATAAGGCATATGGATTAAAAAATTGTTACAATGCTATCAACGAATTAGTCCTCGTTGCTACTTTAATAGAATATCACTAACAAAGTGTGGTTCTTTCATCACATCATCCTTCTTTTAGTTTATTTTATTTAATTTACTTTCTCAACATTTCTGGAATTCCTGGCAAAGTCACCAGACGGGGTTATTCCCCATATCACTGCATGAATCATACTATTTCTAGTCTTTAATATAAGACCTTGTTTTTTTGGCCAAAATAATATAAGACCTTGTTTGATTTTATTTTGGTTCTAATATAAGACTCTAATTCACTTTGTCTTTCATATTTATATATTTTTTTCCAAGGTAGTTCTTCTAACAATGGTAATTCTAACTAATATAATTGATTAACAAAATATTTTAGAAAAGACAGTACATATTTATTATAAATAACTAACTTAACTTTTTTTAATCTCCAATTAGTCAATTAGCTCTTATAATTAGGAGCGGAGGTAGTATATTCGGAAAATATAATCCTTGTGCAAAAGAATGGAAAAGCCACAGTAAATGTAAATCTTTAAAATAAAATTTTCCAAAATGCTAATTTTGTATAGCAGGTGGGAATGCTCAATCCCCCCTATGCTATTCCACAGTTTCCTTTTCTTTTTGTGTATTTAATCAGTCGATTAAGACTGTGTCCGAATTATTTGTTTAATAAAAGTAAAGGTCAATCTAGTTTTATTTGTTTATGTTGCATGATGCAAAGAATGTGACTTATATTATCTATCCGAATTGGCATTTGATGAGGAAACTTCAAATCTAAACTTTTCCAAAGGCATTCATTTCCCACATTGCAAATTCATCAGTTTGACCATCTCATCTATCTTCCTGATTCTCTCTCATTGTTTTTTCACACATGAAAACTCCCCTCAACCCATACTCCATGTTCTTTCTATTGGTTCTTTTGTTGATCTCTGCCAATACTCCAGCATCTCTGGGTGCGGATGATATTTGTATACAAACTGTCAAGTAGCTCTTTTTAGCTGCTGAAGCATACAAAACCTTACTTATCCCTCTTGGGAGGAGAAAGAGCAAATTATTGTGGTCTTTCCTGATTTCAACCTCACTTGCGAAGCCAGTATCACAAATTACCATACGTCCCTCAAATACCGGATTCCTCATTTGGAATGGACTACAGAGACTCTTGTAGTGGCTAGG
>NW_021637604.1:0-36258 GCF_004799145.2 Neltuma alba | reverse complement strand
GTTTTATCACATTAATATGTGTATTAAAAAATTGGGTATAGTATTTTTTATTCTAATTAATTATAATAATATATTTAAAATAATCAAATTAACAAATTTTATATGCTCTAAGAAAAATGAAATTTTATTTTCTTTAGGCTATCTTTTTTTCCAGATTTAAAATATATTTAATAAATAATATATTTATAAAAAACAATTAATTTTATATATTATAATTCTTTATTTAATAATTTTTATTTTTAAATAATTTTTTTATAATATATTTTTATTTAATAATGTATATATTTTTTTATTTTTACTTAGGATAATATTTTTTATTGAAATAAATATTATAATAATATATTTTATGGGTAGGAGTGGAATATTAAAAAAACCATAAGGGCATAATGGTCCAAAATTTTGGCTCCCCTCCAAAAACCTCCAATTGGAGGGGAGCCAAAACGGGGGAGGAGAGGGGAGGGGAGGGGACATTTTAGCTCCCCTCCCCTCCAAATTTTTAACCAAATGAGGGAGGGGCTCCCCTCCCCTCCCCTCCAACCAAACACACCCTTAGTGCGGATTGCCTGGCTTGTCATGGGATTTACTCTTATCAAGTATTAACCCTGTGATTCTTCTTCCTTTAACAACATAGCAGTCAAATAGGAAGGGTCTACAATTGCTTTGCAAGAGACGTAAAATTTTGATGATGTTTGACTTTTAGGACACACACTCACACACACACACACAGACAGACACAGAGACAGCTTCCTGGCAATTTTGCAGAATCAAGGCCCCCTTTAGTTTTCCAACTTCATCATAATTAGGCATTAGAGAAATTAGAACCACCGGAAACGCCCCGCGTTCCATTTTGGAATCGTGCGAAGCAAAACCTCCTTTCTTTCATTAAGCTATCACATCGGGTGTGAGAATCCGAATGCGATTTCAGTCCACGTCAGATTACCTAAAGAAGTATTCTGGTGTTATGGAGAACTAGTTTTTTTTTCCTAAAAGATTTAAATGTCTCTTTCCAACACCGTCTAGAGACGTTTTAAATTTATAGTTGGAATCATTCCTCGAAAATTCAAGCTCAGGTGAATCATTCGGAAATCAGATTTGTAAAGTTTATTCCCCAAAAAAAAAACCAATAAAACGCGTCTCACTCTGACTTTTGATGTGCATGTGCTCATTCATAACAAGCAAGAAAGTGGCTTAGAGTGGTTAAAGTTAAAGAATATTTTGGCATAAGTAGGCTCGACTTTTTGACTGGACTCTTTGACCATGTCCAGTGATCCATGTTAAAAACGTTCTTTATCAGAGTTATGTTATATTCATTCCCTACTGAAAGCCCCAGGAAACTTCTTAGCCAGGTGACCTAAATTTGCATTAGCTGGGGATCAGTACCTTTCAATAGTCCCTACGAAAATCTTTCCAATCACACAGCTGAATCCTTCAAATATTCCAATTCATGTGAATTAATTCTATTTTCACCATCTGTTTAGATATTCTGTGCAATAGCCAAACCTCTGTGTCTTCCAACTTCTGTTTCTTTCTCCAGGATGCAACTTCGTTTCAGCGTCTCCGTTTCCTTTTTAATCATTTCGATTACCCTATATCGAATTCCAATTTGCTTCTGTGCTGAGTATGAGGCATCCTGCAGTTCTTCATTTGATTGTGCAAATCTCAAACACTGGGCTATCCTTTCTGGGGATCGGAAAGACCAGACTATTGTGGCCACCCAAAATTTGAACTAGATTGCGATGGTGAATATGCAGAAATCACATCAAGTCCGAGAGCTATCGAGTTCTTGAAGTCAATTATTCTGATTATAGTCTTAGAGTTGTGAGAACTGACTTCTGGGATGATGTTGTCTAACCTATTTTAGGAACAATTCCATAGATCTCCCTTTCTTTAATTATAGTTTGGACTCTCGTAACCTGACACTGTACTACGATTGTCTTTCCTCTCCATTTCAGACCATATATGCCCCCACTCAGTTTAATTGCAGTATAAAAATAGCCAAAATAGTTGACTATTTCCTTCTGGCGGGCGGAGGTTATGGGACCTCTGAAATCGAACAAACGGGGCCTGCAGATCTACTGTAATTGTTCCAATTTTGGGGTCACAAGCCAGAATTTTAGATGAAGATTCAAGTGTGGAAAATATGAAGACTGCTATTCATAAAGGCTTTAAATTTGCATGGGAGGCAAATAATACTCTGTGCTCTGCTTGTCGAAACTCTGGTGGGCAATGCGGTTATAACCAAGCTCAAGTGAATTCACTTGCTATTGCAAAGACGGACTGTTCCATCTGAATGTAAATCAAGTAAGTACCAGTGTTCTAGTAATTCATACCAATATATGCAGGGCACAGATACAATAAAGAACTGCGACACGACAAAACATGTAATGTCGTGTAATTTGAAGAGTTGTCTCCGGACAGGTCTGTTTTGACGTTCTGGTACTTCATAGATTGAAGTTTAAGAAATTAATGACTTCTGTGAACGTAGATTGATGAACATGCCTTGAGTTTCAATAGGTTATTTCAGATAATACTGGCTTATTCATATCCTCGTCAGTTATTGTTTTTAGACAGTTACAGACTTTGCCCCACTCCCCTGCTCTTTCTGCAGAAGGACCTTGATAGCCTTTAGCCAGGAAGCCATGCCAAAGGGAAAACATAGTTTAGTTTATTATACTCCATACATAGTTGATTCGTATTCCTCAAGAACGATTCCTGACTTCTGCAACAACCGTCTCATTGTGGTTCATCTCCAGGAAAGCTAGGAAAAGCCGCTTTGGTTTTTCTCTCGGTTTACGTGGACACTGGCACAAATGAGACATGTTTATGCCAATTTACAATGAAACTCAACCTCCATGTTTCTCCTTGATTGGCTTAATTCACTTAATTTCGCACACTCCAACTTCATCTTAGAAAATATAAGAAGTCCTGTCTAGAGTATTTGCTGGCGGTAGGTAGACATTATTAGGTAAGTGCCAGGCTATCATGGGTTGTTGACATCAGTTTTAAAATAGAGGCAACTACTTTGACCCCAAGTCAACTTACATAATTACATTTAGGTCATATTTCCTCGTGATTAAACAATTGTCATTTTTCATGTGAGGATGTTCATTCTCAGGTCATCTCCGTCTAATTCCCACTTCTCTCACTCTTTAGGATTTGAAAAACCTTAATTCCGATCCCGTGCATATAATTCATACCAATCTACAAAGCGTATCGTAATAAGATGTAATCTCATTTAGTGCGAAGGATATTTCATTCGCTTTCATTGTGTTGGCACTTGGCATATACACCTTAAATTAATTGATCTTTTTGAAAACATACTAAAAAATAGCTCTAAAATTTCAAATCCCAAATCATGAATGACTATAAAAATGTATTGTTATTTGTTATTAAAATGAAGTAAACAAGATTGAGTTAAAATTTTGAAATTCAAAGATATTTTGTTTGGATTTTTCCTCACCTTCTTGTTTCAGAGTTCTCAAATTATAATTATACTCAGTTGTAACCTCTCTTTATGTTTTTTTTTTTTATTCTAAACAACCTAATGACTCCATTTTTTATTTGGAATTATTATATAACTACCTCCAGATTCCGATCCTTAATATAAAAGCTAATTGTAGATTTAATTTGGTCTTAAATATAGTGATTGCACATGTTAAGAGATTTTCATTAAATGGTAATTTTATAATGCACATGATTAATAAGGATATTTTATATTAAAAAAAACACTCATTTGTTAGAAATAACTAACTTTCTTAACATTCAAAAATTAATTATCTAGCTTTTATATTAAGGAGCAAGGTAGTAATTTCTTGATTTCCAAAGATATCATGATAGACTCTTCTTAGCCCTATGGGTCTACATATAAATGATTATGTCTGTCACTTGTAAATTCCAAAATCATTGTGTCAATTTAAGGCTGAACACAGTTCTAATTGCAGGATCAACTAAGCTGGGTTGGCGACTTGCTATAGGTAATAAAGAGAGCAACTTTGATTTTGATAGCTTCCACAATTAGTATTTCAAAGATTTTAAGAAGTTATGTTCTACAAATGCAGCGATTTCAGCAGGAGTAGGTGGACTTGCTCTAATCTCGATTTTGATTATTTATATATTCAAAGAGAGAAGAGCAAATCATGATCACGATCTTCAATCCTTCATGAGAAACTGGGGCTCTTTGGCACCAAAGAAATACAGTTATTCAGAAGTGAAAAGAATGACAAAATCATTTTCAAACAAATTGGGCGAAGGAGGGTATGGCGTTGTATACAAAGCAAGCCTACCTGATGGTCGTCCTGTCGCAGTTAAAGTAATAAGGGAATCTAAAGGAAGTGGAGGAGAATTTATAAATGAAGTT
The DNA here is from genome assembly GCF_004799145.2 of Neltuma alba. NCBI lineage: Eukaryota > Viridiplantae > Streptophyta > Magnoliopsida > Fabales > Fabaceae > Neltuma > Neltuma alba. Next base: position 31,901 of record NW_021637604.1, on the reverse strand, counting down.
GCAAGTATCAGCAGAACCTCCCATATCAACATAGTCACTCTCCTAGGATTTTGTTATGAAAGGAACAAAAGAGTATTAATCTATGAATACCTGTCAAACGGTTCCTTGGATAATTTCATCTATCAAAGAGGGTCTTCAAACGCTCTCTGTGCTTTGGAGTGGAAGGTATTGTACCAGGTTGCTATTGGCATTGCTCGTGGACTGGAGTACTTGCATCGGGGTTGTAACACAAGAATTTTGCATCTTGATATCAAACCCCAAAACATTCTCTTGGATGAAGAATTTTCCCCAAAAATATCCGATTTTGGATTGGCTAAATTATGTCAAAAGAAGGAGAGTATTGTGTCAATACTAGGCACAAGAGGAACAATAGGGTTCATTGCACCAGAAATATTCAGTAGAGCATTTGGCGGTGTTTCTCACAAAGCAGATGTTTATAGCTATGGCATGTTGGTCCTTGAAATGGTCGGAGGAAGGAAGAACTACGACAGTGGAGGATCACAAGCTGATGAGCAATATTTTCCAGATTGGATTTATAAGGATCTTGAGCATGGTAAGCATCCAGCTAGTTCTTTAGTAATCACAGAGGAAGATGATGAGGCGGTAAAGAAGATGACTTTAGTGAGTCTATGGTGTGTTCAGACAAATCCATCAGATAGACCAGCTATGAGTAAAGTGGTAGAAATGTTAGAAGGACCCCTTCAATCCTTAACGGTTCCTCCAAAGCCATCCCTTGAATATCCTACAAAATCATCAGCAGTTATACAATTGTCAAATGCATCTTCCGAAGACATGATTCATACAGTTTCAATAAGCAGTTGACTTGTCTACTCTACCTACTGCCAAAGACAATTTAACTTTGAATTGTCTTGGAAGATTCATGGATAATTGCTAACTATTGCTTTCCTTTATGTTTGTTCATGCAAGTATGTGGGTCAATGACCCTTGAATAAACGTTGATGCGAATATTTCAAAATTTTACGCTAAGGCATTTGAAGGATGATCTGGTGGAATTCTTCGGTGTTTTTGCTCGTCCGTGAAGAAGTAAAAGTCAAATCCACTCAGCTGGTTGAAAATATTATATATTTTGACTCGTGCATATCATAATGTGAAAGATAACACGTATTGACTTTTTTTTTTTTTTACATAAAAGACAAAATGATTTTTAAACTATTATAATAGAAAGATAGTGGGAGATCAAGGGCTGAAATTAGAAAACCTATTGGCAATACGTACGTTGTACTCCAGTTCAGAACCTCTCCTCTTCCCTTCCTATCCTCTTGCTTTTTTTTTCTTTTTTAACTGTTAGATTAATATTTTAACGGTTCAGATTTAAATTTTTTTAAAACTATTATTAAAATATTAAATTATAAAAATAAATAAATTATAAATTATAAACTATATTAAAATTTAATTTTAATGATTTGCAAGTACACTAAATGTTTTTAAATTTCTTTTATAAATAGTTTATAAAAAATTAAAATCTAAACTATTAAAATATATTAATTTAACAGTTGAAAAAAAAGAAGAGAAGAAGAGAAGGGAAGAGAATGGGAAGTGAAGAGGAGAAGTTCCGAACTGGTTGTACTCACTCCTTCTAATAATAAGGTCCAGAATTTCTCCTCTCTCATTACTGTAGTTTCTGGCAGGGGGAAATTCTTACTTGCTAGGTGACTTAAATTAGCCAATCACAAGCTGAATCCTTCCAATTTTCCAACTCATGAGAATTAATTCCATCTTCACTATCCGTTCAGGTCTACCGTGCAATTGAAGCCAAACCTCTGCCTTCCATCCTCTGTTTCTTTCTCGAGATGCAACTTCATTTCAGGCTCTGCGTTTTGCTTTTTATCATTTCGACTACCCTGTATCAAATTCCAATTTGCTTCTGTGCTGATTATGGGGCATCCTGCATTTCATCATTTGATTGTGCAAATCTCAAACACATTGGCTATCCTTTCTGGGGATTCGGAAAGACCAGACTATTGTGGCCACCCAAAATTTGAACTAGATTGAGATGGTGAATATGCAGAAATCACCATCAAGTCTGAGAGCTATCGAGTTCTTGAAGTCAACGCCTCAGCTTCAGGGAACTGCAGGTACGTAACATGATGCCAACTGCGTTTTTTTTTTTTTTGGTAACTGATGAATCTTTCCCTTTTCTTATCTTTTATATTTGATTTTTTTAATTAAATCCTTGAATAATTGCAAATAAATCTTTCATTTCTGATGTGTTATTTTCTATAAGTAGTACTATCTTTTCTTTTTAATAACAAGGCAAAATTTTATAATGAAAGTAAAATAAGAGTTCTAAGTAGAAAAAAAAACAAGACAGGAAGTCAGGAACATAAATGAGTAAGCCAAAAAAAGAGGGAATTGCTTAAAGTTCAGTTTTGTTTCTCACATGGTTTATACTAATTAGCTGCTGGGTCTTTCTATTTTCGCTTTCTTTTGAATTGTGGACTCAGTTTTCAGTGAAAAGAAAAAAAAAAAAAGAATTGTGGACTCAGTTTTAGTATATTTTAATGAGTTAAGGTGCAACTATATCTCAAAAATTTTCACTCAAGAGTGTTGGGTGCTTGAAAGCTTGTGGCTGCAAATCTGTCCGGAAAGTTTAAAATCATACCAATATTGTCCTTTATCATTAAAATATTAATGATCAATATCACTATTTTAAATATCAGCGTTAATCTTATAATTGTATGCAGTAATATTATTATGATTTTAAATTTTTAAGGCAAATTGCACTAAAAAAAATCTTCTAGGTGCATAATGCTGTTAAGTAACACCTTAATCCTATTTTAATTTCCACATCATTTTTCTGCTACTCTTGCCTTGTTCAATCCCTAAACAGAATCACTGACTTTGTTCAATCCCCAAACGGAGTCTCTGACTCTTTTACCTTGTTGTCATCATCATGTTTGCATCATAATTTTTAATTTATTGTATTACATGCATTCTATATAGAATCTATAAACTTTGTTCCTTGTAGGCCCCTTTTCAGTGACTTATTGTCTGGATAAGGCATATGGATTAAAAAATTGTTACAATGCTATCAACGAATTAGTCCTCGTTGCTACTTTAATAGAATATCACTAACAAAGTGTGGTTCTTTCATCACAATCATCCTTCTTTTAGTTTTATTTAATTTACTTTCTCAACATTTCTGGAATTCCTGGCAAAGTCACCAGACGGGGTTATTCCCATATCACTGCATGAATCATACTACTTCTAGTCTTTAATATAAGACTTTATTTTTTTGGCCAAAATAATATAAGACCTTGTTTGATTTTATTTTGGTTCTAAATATAAGACTCTAATTCACTTTGTCTTTCATATTTATATATTTTTTTCCAAGGTAGTTCTTCTAACAATGGTAATTCTAACTAATATAATTGATTAACAAAAATATTTTAGAAAAGACAGTACATATTTATTATAAATAACTAACTTAACTTTTTTTTAATCTCCTCAATTAGTCAATTAGCTCTTATAATTAGGAGCGGAGGTAGTATATTCGGAAAATATAATCCTTGTGCAAAAGAATGGAAAAGCCACAGTAAATGTAAATCTTTAAAATAAAAATTTTCCAAAATGCTAATTTTGTATAGCAGGTGGGAATGCTCAATCCCCCCTATGCTATTCCACAGTTTCCTTTTCTTTTTGTGTATTTAATCAGTCGATTAAGACTGTGTCCGAATTATTTGTTTAATAAAAGTAAAGGTCAATCTAGTTTTATTTGTTTATGTGCATGATGCAAAGAATGTGACTTATATTATCTATCCGAATTGGCATTTGATGAGGAAACTTCAAAATCTAAACTTTTCCAAAGGCATTCATTTCCCACATTGCAAATTCATCAGTTTGACCATCTCATCTATCTTCCTGATTCTCTCTCATTGTTTCTTTCACACATGAAAACTCCCCTCAACCCATACTCCATGTTCTTTCTATTGGTTCTTTTGTTGATCTCTGCCAATACTCCAGCATCTCTGGGTGCGGATGATGATTTGTATACAAACTGTTCAAGTAGCTCTTTTAGCTGCTGAAGCATACAAAACCTTACTTATCCCTCTTGGGGAGGAGAAAGAGCAAATTATTGTGGTCTTCCTGATTTCAACCTCACTTGCGAAGCCAGTATCACAAAAATTACCATACGGTCCCTCAAATACCGGATTCCTCATTTGGAATGGACTACAGAGACTCTTGTAGTGGCTAGGGATGATTATTTTGACACTATCAGTCCAACTGATTACAAGAACAACACATTTGATCAAACACCGTTCAAGCATGTAGATGACGGGCTTCCTAATGTGACCTTTCTCTACGATTGTCCTGCTTATAGTTCTCCTCCATTTCCACCGAATCCTTTGGATACAAAGTGCAAGGGAGTTCATGATGATGATACAGACATAACAGTCTACTACCTTCCCGGACCATGGTATATAAGGGACTGCAAAAGTGTTATCATTCCGATGTATGAGGCAAACCTTGGTCGAGTTCAAGTTGCTATACAGGATGTATTACGAGATGGGTTTGGGTTGCAATGGATGGTAAATACCGACGATTGCAGCACATGATCTCAATCTGGTGGCCAGTGCGGCCATGATGGACAATTCTCTCGCTTCTGGTGGACCCCAAAAAACTTCATGTCCTGATAAAACGTCAGGTATCTGATTATTTTTCCAGAATCCCTTGTTTATTTGTAGCCTAGAACCATGGACATGGGACACAACCTATCATAAATGTGTCATGGCACTAATTGAGGTCTCATTTTATGTCTGATACAAAACAGAACTTATTTCTGTATTTTCAAGTATACCTGCCGGATAGTTGTGCCTAGGTCCCCAAACAACTCGTTAATAGGGCTGATAAAGTCTGCATCTTAACGCTCTCTTAATTGCCTTAATGGATCATCATTCATGCCAATTACCAAAGAAAGGCCTTGGAAGAGAGTTATTAGCACCTTTTAAAGAACATGAATGGTGTGGCAGATCTTTTAGTGTGGGTTGCCTGGCTTGTCATGGGGTTTACTTTTATCAAGTATCAACCCCGTTGATTCTTCTTCCCTTTAACAACATAGCAGTCAAATAGGAAGGGTCTGCAATTGCTTTGCAAGAGACGTAAAATTTTGATGATGTTTGACTTTTAGGATACACACAGACACACACACACACACAAACAGAGACGGCTTCCTGGCAATTTTGCAGAATCAAGGCCCCTTTAAGTTTTCCAACTTCATCATAATTAGGCAGAAATCAGAACACACGGAAACGCTCCGCGTTCCAATTTTTGGCATCATATGAAGCAGAGCCTCCCTTCTGTTCATTAAGCTCTCACATCAGTGTGAGAGTCCGAATGCGATTTCAGTCCACGTCAGATTACCTAAAGAAGTATTCTGCTGTTATGGAGAACTAAATTATTTTCCTAGAAGATTTAAATGTCTCTTTCCAACACCGTCTAGAGACATTTTAAATTTATAGTTGGAATCATTCCTCGAAAATTCAAGCTCAGGTGAATTATTCGGAAATAAGATTTATAAAGTTTATTTCCAAAAAAAAAAAAACCATTAGACGCGTCTCACTCTTTGACTTTTGATGTGCTCATTCACAACAAGCGAGATGGTGGCTTAGAGTGGTTGGAGAATATTTTGGCATAAGCAGGCTCGACTTTTTGACCATGTCCAGTGATCCATATTAAAAAGGTTCTTTATCAGAGTTATTGAGTGCAATTCCAGGGGATATCAAAGATGCGTACTGGAAAATGTGCAGATCACTTCACTTCATTTATAATAAGAAGGATGATGTGATTCATGCAAAGGAGATGCCTAACGAGATGCTAAACATCGAAGACATAGTTATCAATAATCCCATCATTTTGAATTCATAGATCACGTAGCTAGCATTTCAATAGGGTTTATGGGAATTGTTCCTATCTATCTGTTATCACGCTGAAGTCTTAACCTCATGCCTTCAGCGAATGAAGAATGATTTGAGATTATTAGCATGCACCATATCCATATTGTAAAAGATGAAGTTAAGAAGATAAAAAAATTCATCAGCATTAGTAATTTTACTATCACAATGTAGTGTGATAGGCTCAAAATTGTGTAAACCTATGATTATGCAAGTATATATACAGGTCGTATCAAGTATTAGTGATAAAGAGATTATTGTTTCTATAAGAAGAGTAGTGTAATGATCGATCTCATATGTGTGTGTATCTCAAGGCAGAAGGCAAATGAACTGAAAATGCAGCCATGGTTTTATATTTCAGATACTCGAGCAAATATGGCAGTGTCTGTAACAAGGACAATGTCCAGAATAGAGATTGCCCAAAATAGGATATGGGAGATAGAAATGGCGAAAAGATGAAAACAGAAAGACGAAAACAGAGGGAAATTCAATTAGAGGGAAGATCACATACATCCCATTTGGTAAGAAACATTGAAAATCACGGGTAAGGATTATGATTGTGATGGAAAAAAATTTAGTATGAGGGATTAATTGTCACTTGAAATTGGGTAAATCCATATAGGTAGAATAGGAGAATACCATGAGGGCAATCCTAAATAACAAACAATTCCTTCATATTAAATACTTTTAATGAGTTTTTTTGATCCGGATCTTAATCTTTACTCCTCATTTTTAATATTTCATACGAACTTGGACCATGATTCTTTTGACTCCTTCTATAACCAATCTCGTCCTTATAATGCTGTCTTATCGGACCCATTCTCACCTTGCCATCCTAGCCTTGGCTTGGGCTCTCCTTTGGGCCACAATCTAAGCCCAATCCCAGTCCCTTTAGGATCATAACAACTTGTTATCAACAATTTCTCTGTGGTCACCAACAGATATTGGGTTTAGTAGAAGGGATTTATTTTTCACAATATTATGATTCAAGATTTGAATCCCTATTGAGAAAGGTACTCACATTTAGTACCTAATAATGCCTTGAATAAAATTTCCTCCGATAATAAGATACCTATAGTTGGGGGCAAAAACTCCACTCAAGTCATAATCAATGGTTGGATACGTCTGAGAGTCCAATCTTCTGCAGTTCTTGTTGAATTCATGCTCTCTGGTTTACTCTACCGCACTTTGAATGGAAAATTCCAAATGCACTAAGACGACATGACTTAATTTGGTCCTACCATGAGAGAATAGAAGGCAACCTTTGCTTGATAGACGACCAAGACTTCTGTAATTAAGTACAATTGACCAATTTCCAGAAGTATCTAAATTTTATATTTCATATTTAATTAATATGTTTGATTTATTCAGGCTCTATTTGGCAGAGCGGTAGAAATTCTCTATAAGCACGTTTCACATGAATTGAGACAAAACTCCTCTTACATATTTACCTCGTATTCCGTAAATCACTATTGCAAAGTAGCTTATAAACTACTTATAAGCTATTCCAAACGGGTCCTCATTTCCCGCTAAAAGCTCGAGAGAACTTCTTAGCCAGGTGACCTAACTTTGCGTTGGCTGGGGATCAGTACCTTTCAATAGTCCCTACGAAAATCTTTGCCAATCATAAGCTGACTCCTTCAAATATTCCGATTCATGTGAATTAATTATATTTTCACCATCTGTTTAGATATTCTGTGCAATAGCCAAACCTCTGTGTCTTCCAACTTCTGTTTCTTTCTCCAGGATGCAACTTCATTTCAGCCTCTGCCTTTTGTTTTTTATCGTTTCGATTACCCTATATCGAATTCCAATTTGCTCCTGTGCTGATTATGAGGCATCCTGCAGTTCTTCATTTGATTGTGCAAATCTCAAACACCTTGGCTATCCTTTCTGGGGATCGGAAAGACCAGACTATTGTGGCCACCCAAAATTTGAACTAGATTGCGATGATGGATATGCAGAAATCACCATCAAGTCCGAGAGCTATCGAGTTCTTGAAGTCAGTTATTCTGATTATAGTCTTAGAGTTGTGAGAACTGACTTCTGGAATAATACTTGTCCAACCTATTTGAGGAACAATTCCATAGATCTCACTCTCTTTAATTTTAGTTTGGACTCTCATGACCTGACACTGTACTACGATTGTCCTTCCCCGCCATTTTCTCTCCCGTATATCCGCCCCACTCAGTTTAATTGCAGTATAAATAGTACAAACATAGCTGACTATTTCCTTCTGGCGGTCCGAGATATTGATGGGACCTCTAAAATCGAAGTAACAGGGTCCTGCAGATCTACTATCATTGTTCCAATTTTGGAGTCACAAGCCAGAATTTTAGAGGAAGATTCAAGTGTGGGAAATGTGAAGACTGCTATTGATAATGGCTTTAAATTGGCATGGGAGGCAAATAATACTCTGTGCTCTGGTTGTCGAAACTCTGGTGGGCAATGCGGTTATAACACAAACTCAGGTGAATTCACTTGCTATTGCAAAGACGGAACTGTTCCATCTGCCTGTGGATCAAGTAAGTACCAGTGTTTAGTAATTCATACCAATCTATGAAGTGCACAGATACACAATAAAGAATTGCGACATGACAAAACATGTAATGTTGTGTAATTTGAAGAGTTGTCTCCGCACAAGTCTGTTTTTGACGTACTGGTACTTCATAGATTGAAGTTTCAGCAATTAATGACTTCTGTGAACATAGATTGATGAACATGCCTTGAGTTTCAATGGGTTATTTCAGATAATACTGGCTTATCCATATCTTCGTCAGTCATTGCTTTTAGCCAGGGAGCGATGCCAAAGGGAAAACATAGTTTAGTTTACATATATCTCCATACATAGTTGATTCATATCCCTCAAGAACGATTCCTGACTTCTGCCACAACCGTCTGATTGTGGTTCATCTCCAGGAAAAGCTAGAAAAAGCCGCTTTAGTTTTTTCTCTTCGGTTTACGGGGACACTGGCGCTAATGAGACATGTTCATGCCAAATTACAAATTGGCTTAATTTACTTAATTTTCATACACACCAACTTCATCTTAGAAAATATAAGAAGTCCTGTTTAGAGTATTTGCTGGCGGTAGATAGACATTATTAGGTAAGTGCCAGGCTATCATGGGTTCCTCACATCAGTTTTAAAATATTGGCAACCTACTTTGACCCCAAGTCAACTTACATAATTACATTTTAGGTCTTATTTTCTCATGATTAAACAATTGTCATTTTTCATCTGAGAATGTTCATTCTCAAGTCATCTCCATATAATTCTACTTCTCTCACTCCTTAGGATCTGAAAAACCTTCCAATTTCGATCCCTACGAAGTACACTGTGATAAGATGTAATCTCATTCAGTGTGAAGAATATTTCACTTGCTTTTATTGTGTTAACACTTGGCATATATGCCTTAAATTAAGTAATCTTTTGAAAAAATACCAAAAAAATACTTTTAAAATCAAAATTCCAATGACTTCAAAAATATGTTACTTACTTTTCAAATGTTGTCATTTGTTATTAAAATGAAGTAAATAAATTTGAGTTAAAATTTTGAAATTTGAAGATATTTTGTTGGGATTTTTTATAACTTTTTTGTTTCAGAGTTCTCGCTGTAATTATACTCAATTGTCTTTTTTTTTTTGGGCTTATTCTAAACAACCTGATAACTCCATTTTTTATTTGGAATTATTATATAACTACCTCCAAATTCCAATCCTTAATATAAGAGCCAGTTATAGATTCAATTTGGTCTTAAATATAGTAATTGCACATGATAAGAGGTTTTCATTAAATGGTAATTTTATAATGCACATTATTAATAAGGACATTTTATGAAAAACAACATTCACTTGTTACAAATAACTAACTTAACTAATTTTGTTAATATTTATAAATTAATTATCTAGCTCTTATATTAAGAAGTAGGGTAGTAGTTTCTTGATTTCCAAAGATATCATGCTAGACAAGATGTATTACGAGATGAGTTTGGGTTGCAATGGATGGTAAATACCGAGGATTGCAACACATGCTCTCAATCTGGTGGCCAGTGCGGCTATGATGGACAATTCTCCTGCTTTTGCAAAGATGGACCCCAAAAAACTTCATTCCCTGGTAAAACGTCAGGTATAGAACCATGGATATTGGACATGTCCCTGTGATAAATGTTTGATGCAAAACATAATTTACATCTGTATTTTCTAGTATACATGCCCTGTTATCAAGTATCAACCCTGTTGATTCTTCTTCCCTTTAACACCATACAAGCCAAATAGGACGGGTCTGCTATTGCTTTGCAAGAGAATTAAACTTTTAATGATGTTTTAGAGTGTGCGTGTGTGTGTAGAGAGAGAGTGAGAAAGAGATAGAACACTTCAGCTTCCCGGCAATTTGCCAAAATAAGCCCCCGTTAAGGTTTTCACATTTTCCCTGCTAATAACATTCTTTTTCTTCATTTAAATGTATTTGTTTCACATTCTTTTGTGTCCCTGAAAAGTGCAGATCTTTATAAGATAATTCCACGAGTAAATGTTGTAGCTACGATGGTTTAACAGGATAAGAAACATCTCTGCTACCGCAGAATAAATGTAATGTGATATAATGTGAAATTTGTAATGATTTTCTGCTGATCAAGCAAGTAGTAATTATTTGTTCGAAATCAATGTTCTACTTGCAGGATCAACTGAGAAGCTGGGTTCGCGAGTTTCTACAGGTAATAAACATAGTAACGCTCTCGTTTTGATTGCTCCCATGACTAACATTTCAAAGAATGTTTTACAAATGCAGGCATTTCAACAGGAGTTGGTGGACTTGCTTTAATCTCAATTTTGATTATTTATATTTGCAAGAAGCGTTTCAGAATAGAAAATGGGAAATTATTCATAGAGAGAAGAGCATATCATGATCACAATCTTAAATCCTTCATGAGAAACTATGGCTCTTTGGCACCAAGGCAATATAGTTACTCAGAAGTGAAAAGAATGACAAAATCATTTTCAGACAAATTGGGCGAAGGAGGGTATGGTGTTGTATACAAAGCCAGCCTACCTGATGGTCGTCCAGCGGCAGTTAAAGTAATAAGGGAATCTAAAGGAAGTGGAGAAGAATTTATAAATGAAGTTGCAAGCATCAGCAGAACCTCCCATGCCAACATAGTCACTCTCCTGGGATTTTGTTATGAAAGGAACAAAAGAGTACTAATCTATGAATTCCTATCAAACGGTTCCTTGGATAATTTCATCTATCACAGAGGATCTCAAATGCTTTCTGTACTTGGAGTGGAAGGTATTGTACCAAGTTGCTATTGGCATTGCTCGTGGACTGGAGTACTTGCATCGGGGTTGTAACACAAGAATTTTGCATCTTGATATCAAACCCCAAAACATTCTCTTGGATGAAGAATTTTCCCCAAAAATATCTGATTTTGGATTGGCCAAATTATGTCAAAAGAAAGAGAGTACTGTATCAATACTAGGCACAAGAGGAACAATAGGGTTCATTGCACCAGAAATATTCAGTAGAGCATTTGGTGGTGTTTCTCACAAAGCAGATGTTTATAGCTATGGCATGTTGGTCCTTGAAATGGTTGGAGGAAGGAAGAACTACGACAGTGGAGGATCACAGACCGATGAGCAGTATTTTCCAGATTGGATTTATAAGGATCTTGAACATGGAAAGCATCCGGCTAGTTCTTTAGTAATCACAGAGGAAGATGATGAGGTGGTAAGGAAGATGACTTTAGTGAGTCTATGGTGTGTTCACACAAATCCATCAGATAGACCAGCTATGAGTAAAGTGGTAGAAATGTTAGAAGGACCCCTTCAATCCCTAACGGTTCCTCCAAAGCCATCCCTTGAATATCCTACAAAATCATCAGTAGTTATACAATTGTCAAATGCATCTTCAGAAGACGTGATTTAGACAGTTTCAATAAGCAGTTGACTTGTAGACTCTACCTACTGCTAAAGACAGTTTAACTTTGAATTGTCTTGGAAGATTCATGCATAATTGCCAACTATTGCTTTCCTTTCTGGTAGATAGACATTATTAGGTAAGTGCCAGGCTATCATGGGTTGTTCACATCAGTTTTAAAATATGGGCAACCTTCTTTGACCCCAAGTCAACTTACATAACTACATTTAGGTCCTATTTCCTCATGATTAAACAATTGTCATTTTTCATTTGAGAATATTCATTCTCAAGTCATATCTGTCTAATTCCACTTCTCACTCCTTAGGATCTGAAAACCTTCCAATTCTGATCCCGTGCATATAATTCATACCAATCTACGAAGCACATCGTGATAAGATGTAATCTCATTTAGTGTAAAAGATATTTCACTCACTTTCATTGTGTTAGCACTTGGCATATACGCCTTTAATTAATTTTTGAAAAAATATCAGAAAAATACGTTTAAAATTTCAAAATCCAAAATCAGGAATAACTATAAAAATGTGTTGTCATTTATTTTTCAAATGTTATCATTTGTTATTAAAATGAAGTAAGCAAGATTAAGTTAAAATTTTAAAATTCAAAGATATTTTGTTGGGATTTTTCCTAACCTTTTTGTTTCAAGAGTTATCATATTGTAATTATGCTTAGTAGTAACCTCTCTCTTTGTTTTTTTTTTTGGGGTTTATTCTAAACAACCTAATAACTCCATTTTTTATTTGGAATTATTATATAACTACCTCCAGATTCTGATTCTTAATATAAGAGCTAGTTGTAAATTCAATTTGATCATAAATATAATGATTGTACATGTTAAAGGGTTTTCATTAAATGGTAATTTTATAATGCACATGATTAATAAGGATATTTTATTAAAAACAACACTCATTTATTACAAATAACTAGCCTAACTAATTTTCTTAATATTCACAAATTAATTATCTAAATCTTATATTAAGAAGCAGGATATTAGTTCCTTGATTTCGAAAGATATCATGATAGACTCTCCTTAGCCCTATGGGTCTACATGTAAACGATTATGTCCGTCACTTGTAAATTCCAAAATCACTCTGTCAATTTAAGGCTGAACAGAGTTCTAATTGCAGGATGAACTGAGAAGCTGGGTTGGCGACTTGCTATAGGTAATAAAGAGAGCAACTTCGATTTTAATAGCTTCCGCAATCAATATTTCAAAGATTTTAAGAAGTTATGCTCTACAAATGCAGTCATTTCAGCAGGTGTAGGTGGACTTGCTCTAATCTCGATTTTGATGATTTATATATTCAAAGCGAGAAGAGCAAATCATGATCACAATCTTCAATCCTTCATGAGAAACTGGGGCTCTCTGGCACCAAAGAAATACAGTTATTCAGAAGTGAAAAGAATGACAAAATCATTTTCAAACAAATTGGGCGAAGGAGGGTATGGTGTTGTATACAAAGCAAGCCTACCTGATGGTCGTCCTGTCGCAGTTAAAGTAACAAGGGAATCTAAAGGAAGTGGAGGAGAACTTATAAATGAAGTTGCAAGTATCAGCAGAACCTCCCATATCAACATAGTCACTCTCCTGGGATTTTGTTATGAAAGGAACAAAAGAGTGTTAATCTATGAATACCTGTCAAACGGTTCCTTGGATAATTTCATCTATCAAAGAGGATCTCCAAATGCTTTCTGTACTTTGCAGTGGAAGGTATTGTACCAGGTTGCTATTGGCATTGCTCGTGGGCTTGAGTACTTGCATCGGGGTTGTAACACAAGAATTTTGCATCTTGATATCAAACCCCAAAACATTCTCTTGGATGAAGAATTTTCCCCAAAAATATCTGATTTTGGATTGGCTAAATTATGTCAAAAGAAAGAGAGTACTGTATCAATACTAGGCACAAGAGGAACAATAGGGTTCATTACACCAGAAATATTCAGTAGAGCATTTGGTGGTATTTCTCACAAAGCAGATGTTTATAGATATGGAATGTTGGTCCTTGAAATGGTTGGAGGAAGGAAGAACTATGACAGTGGAGGATCACAGACCGATGAGCTGTATTTTCCAGATTGGATTTATAAGGATCTTGAACATGGAAAGCATCCGGCTAGTTCTTTAGTAATCACAGAGGAAGATGATGAGGTGGTAAGGAAGATGACTTTAGTGAGTCTATGGTGTGTTCAAACAAATCCATCAGATAGACCACCTATGAGTAAAGTGGTAGAAATGTTAGGAGGACCCCTTCAATCCTTAACAGTTCCTCGAAAGCCATCCCTTGAATATCCTACAAAATCACCCGTTATACAATTGTCAAATGGATCATCCGAAGAAATGATTCAAACAAATTCAATAATCAGATAGCGCATATACTCTACGAACTGCTGAGGACAATTCAACTTTGAATTGTATTGGTAGAATTCATAGATAATTTCCATCAACTGCTTCCCTTTCTATTTGTTCATAAATATAAGCAGCATTGTCTAAATGACTTCCAACTGTTCTATTTTTCGTCTTGAAAACTTTTGCAGCTAACTCGCTAATATATACTTGGTCAATTAATGATTCAAGTTGCATTTTCTATGTTCCGTCCTTTCACTCATTAGTCCTACATCTGCTTTCGTATGCAGGATGCCTTCAAATATAAATCCCTTTTTCTTTTTCTTTTTTTTGGTGACTAAATCCCTTTTTCTAAAGACACTGCCTCCTTATTATATTAAGGCGATAGCAGGCCAAACTATGGTTTGGGAAAAAAACAACCCAAACAGGCACAAATTATCTGAAACCATGGTTTTGGGAGAAGTGAATTCATTCTACTTTTGGTTCAAATTGGAGAGTATGATTGTACTTATTAGAGTAAATATCAACAATAATATGACTTTAACACCCCTTAATTAATTTTTTATAAACATATTTAATCTTATATCTTATAAATAAATATACACATATTAATTATTTATTAATTACATTATCTTGTGTATTATTAATTATGTTGGTAAAAAATATATTATTAATAATTTTATTCCTTCAAATTAAAATATATCATACAATCTATGTTTTATGTAATTATCATATTAACTTATTTTTTTTAATAATTTGTACATGTAAAAAGTATTTATCATAACAACTACCCAAACACTCTCGCTTTTCAGAATTACTTTTTTACAAAATCTATTCTTCACAAAATCTATTTTTTTTCAGAATCTATTCTCCAAAAGTTATTCTCCAAACCATAATTTGGTTTCATCCAAACACTCCCTAAGAGTATCTAGTTAGAGTAATAAAAGAAGTACATGTACAAGTATTTATTGAATTTAGATACTTTATATCAAAATCTAGACGCTTTAAATACAATCATGACCTTCAGGCTTAGTACGGATGCTGAGAATTGTCGTACAAATCTGAGGGCTATTGATCCTCGTGTAAATGTTGACCCCTAACTCTTGGATCAGTCACCTACAATATTTAATAATAACATTTTCTGTGTAATAAATAAAATATTCTAAATCAGAATTCCTAGTCTTTATGATGTAATATGCAGACCAATTTTTTTTTAAAAAATTATTTGGTGATTTAACAATAGATGCGGTTAGATAGTTCGATTATTAAATTTTTCCTCAAAAAATTCTATTGCTTAGACTTTAATAGTATATTTGAGCAATGGGTTCTATCACAGTTGATTCCAGATATTGTAAATTTTCCTCTTTGTAGGACTCAAACAGTGATTAATTCGAGATACTTACTCGCAAAAATATGCTATACATTGATGCTTGTAGAAGTTTTCCTATTTCTTGTCCCCCAAAATTTGCAGACAAATTAAACATCTAGAGGGGTGGTGCAACCCTTGTACCCTTGTGAGAGTGGTGGTGGGACAATATAATGCAATCTAGAGCTTCACCCAGAATTCATTAAACATCGAAAGAAATTTGTGCGGACAATTAGCAACTCTGAAGCCACTGCAATTAAGGTTCACGCATGCACTTTAAAAAAAAAAAAAAAGATGATCATACAAGATTTCAGAATGAAATCCTCTAACAGATTTTTCACCTAGTTTGCGTGTTCCATTTGCTCTGTCTTTGAGCAGGTCCTTGAAAGTCACCTAGGAAACTTCTATTCAACCGTATATTTTTATTTCTTTTGAATTCGAAAATCCAAGATCATTGTGTGCATGACGCAATATATATGCTAAAACATGCTTCTTTCTTCCATCCAAATTGGCTACTGGGTACGAATTACGAGAAACTATCCACGGCTTCAAGCTACATATCAAAAAGACAAAATTCTAATTCATTAGCTTATAAAGCGCAGCTTCATCATCTTGTGTTTAATATAAAAATTAAATAACTAAATTGATAAGATTAAAAAAATTAGTTAAAATTACGTTATTTGTAACAAAATGTATGTTGACTCTTCTAAATCACATTCTTTAAACATGCGTATTAGAACTGTCTCTTGATAAAAAATTTTGTAATAAATAAGGATATGTTAGAGAAAAATTATAAGTTTGAGAGACAACATCAATGGAAGTCTTATATTTAGAATTAAATCTAACTTTTTATTTAGCTTTTTTATTAAAGACCGGAACCAGTATATTCTTTTCAGGATTCATAGTTTAATCCCACCATAAAACCACTCCTTAAATCCATTCTCCATGCTCTTTCTTTTGGTTCCTTTGTTGATATCTGCCGGATAATGATCGGTATGCAGAGTGTTCAAGTAGCTCTTTTAGCTGCGGAAGCATACAAAAACTCACTTATCCCTTTTGGGGAGGAGAAAGAGCAAATCATTGTGGTCTTCCTGATTTCCGGCTCACTTGCGAAGCCAATATCCCAATATTACAATACGGTCCCTCAAATATCAGCTTCTTCAATTGGACTGGACTTCACAGACTCTTATAGTGGCTAGGGATGATCATTTTGACACTATTTGTACAACTGATTACAAAAACAACATATTTGATCAAATCAAACGGCCTTAAGGCTGTGCCTCTTTCCAATGCCGTTTAATGCCTCAGCCTGGGTTGTATTTATGTTGTTGCAGAAGTGCTATTATTATGCTGATATAAGAAGCAAACCTTGGTCAAGCTGCAGCTGCTAAACTGTCTTAATCAAAACCTAGTCCATCGCTTCTAATACGAAAAGAAATATGGATAAATTACCAGAGAAACACTCTATAAAGCCTGGATTAATGAAGTGGATAAATAAATGGCCTTAGAATTTTGGACATGGCCAAGTATGCAATAAGTAAAACCTTTGAATCTTATGCAACAGTGAGAGTTTGACTTTCGTTGGTTAGGAAATTGACCTGAAAGCAAGTGATAAACCGTTAAGAGTTTACCAGGTCAAATTTCCATTCCCTCCCTTGCCATCATAAATCATTCCTTATGGTTGAATATGTCACTCACTTTCACCCAAACAGGAATTCTTCTCTCTCTCTGCAATTCATTTCTTCGTCAATGTCTTCCTTCTTCACCTCCCGGTTTCTTCTTTCATGTATAACCCTTTCATTATTCCTTCAGAGTCCTTCGTATTCGATCACGTACGGTAATTATACAGCTTGCAGTACTCTATACAATTGCGGGAACATTAAAAACGTTGGGTTTCCTTTCTGGGGACAGGGCCGTCCAGAAGGTTGTGGCTATCCTGAATTGTATCTCCATTGTTCCGCAGGTTCGACCTTCATAACTATCCGAAGTGTCTCATACCTGGTTTTGAATGCCGATCCCGACCAACATATTATGACAATCGCTAGATTCGACTACGGCCAAAACTTATGCCCAAATCAGCTTCTCAACACAAGCCTTGACCCTCAGTTGTTTGAAAACGTGCCTGAAACAAAAAATCTCACCCTTTTTTATGGTTGTCCGCCGTCAATCCCTTTAGTAAACCCCCTACGATTTATTTGTCCCAAAGATTGGTTTGATCATTCATATGGCTATGTACTGCCGGATAACGTTCCTGAAATTTCTGTGTTGTGCTCTACAAGCGTGGTTGTTCCTGTTAAAGCTCCTACATCATTGGCTGATCTCCGGGTTTTAAGCATAGTGCAAAGGATGCTTAATGATGGATTTGAGATAAAATGGATAGCTGGAATTGTAGAGTGTGATGAGTGTCAGAAAAGAGGGGGAGTCTGTGGCTATGATTGGGCTTCCAATAAGACTACCTGCTATAACAGAAGAGGCAACTCAACGCCTCAGCATCAGGGAACTTCAGGTACGTAACATGATGCAACTGCGTTTTTTTTTTTTTTTGGGTAACTGATGAATCTTTCCCTTTTCCTATCTGCTATATTTGAGTTTTTATTAAATCCATGAATAATTGCAAATAAATCTTTCATTTCTGATATGTTATTATCTGTAAATAGTAGTATCTTTTTTTTCCCCTCTTTGTAACAAGGCAAAATGTTATAACGAAAGTAAAATGAGAGCTCTACAAAGTAGAAAAAGAAACAAGACAATGAGTAAGCCAAAAAAAGAGGGAATTGCTTAAAGTTCAGTTTTGTTTCTCACATGGCTGATACTCACTAGCTACAGGGTCTTTCTATCTTCGCTTTCTTTTGAATTGTGGACTTAGTTTTCTGTTAAAAAAAAAAAAGGAATTGTGGACTCAGTTTTGGTATATTTTAATGAGTTAAGGCGTAAATATTTCCCAAAACTTTTCACTTACGAGCTTTGGGTGCCCAGAAGCTTTTTTGGACACATTTGTTTGGGAAGTTTAAAATCATAATAATGTTATCCCTTACTATTAAAAATATTAATAGTCAATATCACTATTTTGATAGTCAACATTAACTTTTGAATGGTATGGGCCAATATTACTATAATTTTAAATTTTCAAGACAAAATGTATCCAAAAAAGCTTTTGGGTGACCCATGCTCTTGAGTAACACTTTAACCCCATTTTAATTTCCACGTCATTTTTCTGCTACTCTTGCTTTGTTCAATCCCCAAGCAAAGTCTCTGACTATTTTAGTCTGTTGTCATTATCATGTTTCCATCATAATTTTTAATTTATTGGATTACATGCATTTTGTATACAATCTATCAACTTTGCCCCTTTTTACTGACTTATTGTCTAGATAAGGCATACGGATTAAAATATTGTTACAATGCTATCAACGAATTAGTCCTCGTTACTCTTTCAATAGAATATTGCTAACAAAGTTTGTTTCTTTCATCACAATCATCCTTCTTTAAGCTTCATTTAATTTACTTTCTCAACATTTCTGGAATTCTTGGCAAAGTCACCAGTGGGGGTTAACCCCATCTGGTTGCATGAATCATATATGTGGTACATAGAATCCTTGTGCAAAAGAATGGAGAAGCCAATAAAAATTTTCCAAAATGCTAATTTTGTATAGCAGTATATGGGAATGCTCAATCCGGCCCTATGCTATTCCACAGTTTCCTTTTCTTTTTGTATATTTAATTAGTCAGTTAAGACTCTGTCCAAATTATTTGTTTAATAAAAGTAAAAGTCAATCTAGTTTAATTTGTTTATGTGCATGATGCAAAGTGTGTGGCTTGCATTATCTATCCGAATTGGCAGTTTGATTAAAATTCAGAGGAAACTTCAAAATAATGTGGACTTTTTCTTCGTTTTCAGAGCCATACATATCTGCATGCTAGATGAAAATGACGAAATTCTAATTCATTATACAACGCGGCTTCATCAATCTCATCTCATATTCTTTTCACGCTGCATCTCGTTCTTCTCAATTATCTCATAGTTTGTTTCCAACATGAAACCACCCCTCAATCCATCCTCTATGTTCTTCCTTTTGGTTCCTTTGTTGATCTCTGTCAATATTCCAACATCTCTTGGTGCGGATGATGATCAGTATACAAACTGTTCAAGTAGCTCTTTTATCTGCGGAAGCGTCCAAAACCTCACTTATCCATTTTGGGGAGGAGAAAGAGCAAATTCTTGTGGTCTTCCTGATTTCAACCTCACTTGCGAAGCCAATATCCCAAAAATTACCATACGGTCCCTCAAATACCAGATTCTTCATTTGGAATGGACTACGCAGACTCTTGTAGTGGCTAGGGATGATTATTTTGACACTATATATCTGTCAAACTGATTACAAAAACAACACATTTGATCAAACACCGTTCAAGTATGTAGATGATGGGCTTACTAATGTGAACTTTGTCTACGATTGTCCTAGTTCTCCTCCCTTTCTGTCAAATAGTCAAGATACAAACTGCAAGGGAGCCGACGATGATACAAATATAACAGTCTACTACCTTCCCGGACCATGGTATTTCAGTGATTGCGAAAGTGTTATTATGCCATATATGAAGCGAACTTTGGTCGAGTTCAAGCTGCTATACAAGATGTATTACGAGATGAGTTTGGGTTGCAATGGATGGTAAATACCGAGGATTGCAACAATGCTCTCAATCTGGTGGCCAGTGCGGCTATGATGGACAATTCTCCTGCTTTTGCAAAGATGGACCCCAAAAAACTTCATGTCCTGGTAAAACGTCAGGTATAGAACCATGGATATGGGACATGTCCCTGTGATAAATGTTTGATGCAGAACATAATTTATATCTGCATTTTCTAGTATACATGCCCTGTTATCAAGTATCAACCCTGTTGATTCTTCTTCCTTTTAACACCATACAAGCCAAATACGACGGGTCTGCTATTGCTTTGCAAGAGAATTAAACTTTTAATGATGTTTTAGAGCGTGCGTGTGTGTGTAGAGAGAGAGTGAGAAAGAGATAGAACACTTCAGCTTCCCGGCAATTTGCCAGAATCAAGACCCCGTTAAGGTTTTCACATTTTCCCTGCTAATAACATTCTTTTTCTTCATTTAAATGTATTTGTTTCACATTCTTGTGTGTCTCTGAAAAGTGCACATCTTTATAAGATAATTCCACGACTAAATGTTGTAGCTACGATGGTTTAACAGGATAAGAAACATCTCTGCTACCGCAGAATAAATGTAATGTGATATAATGTGAAATTTGTAATGATTTTCTGCTGATCAAGCAAGTAGTAATTATTTGTTCGAAATCAATGTTCTACTTGCAGGATCAACTGAGAAGCTGGGTTTGCGAGTTGCTATAGGTAACAAACATAGTAACGCTCTCGTTTTGATTGCTCCCACGACTAACATTTCAAAAAGATTTTAAGTTATTATGTTTTACAAATGCAGGCATTTCAACAGGAGTTGGTGGACTTGCTCTAATCTCAATTTTGATTATTTATATTTGCAAGAAGCGTTTCAGAATAGAAAATGGGAAATTATTCATAGAGAGAAGAGCATATCATGATCACAATCTTAAATCCTTCATGAGAAACTATGGCTCTTTGGCACCAAGGCAATATAGTTACTCAGAAGTGAAAAGAATGACAAAATCATTTTCAGACAAATTGGGCGAAGGAGGGTATGGTGTTGTATACAAAGCCAGCCTACCTGATGGTCGTCCAGTGGCAATTAAAGTAATAAGGGAATCTAAAGGAAGTGGAGAAGAATTTATAAATGAAGTTGCAAGCATCAGCAGAACCTCCCATGTCAACATAGTCACTCTCCTGGGATTTTGTTATGAAAGGAACAAAAGAGTACTAATCTATGAATACCTGTCAAACTGTTCCTTGGATAATTTCATCTATCAAAGAGGATCTCCAAATGCTTTCTGTACTTTGGAGTGGAAGGTATTGTACCAAGTTGCTATTGGCATTGCTCGTGGACTGGAGTACTTGCATAGGGGTTGTAACACGAGAATTTTGCATCTTGATATCAAACCCCAAAACATTCTCTTAGATGAAGAATTCTCAAAAATATCTGAGATTGGCTCCAAAAATATCTGATTTTGGATTGGCTAAATTATGTCAAAAGAAGGAGAGTATTGTGTCAATACTAGGCACAAGAGGAACAATAGGGTTCATTGCACCAGAAATATTCTGTAGAGCATTTGGTGGTGTTTCCCACAAAGCAGATGTTTATAGCTATGGCATGTTGGTCCTTGAAATGGTTGGAGGAAGGAAGAACTACGACAGTGGAGGATCACAAACTGATGAGCAGTATTTTCCAGATTGGATTTATAAGGATCTTGAACATGGTAAGCATCCAGCTAGTTCTTTAGTAATCACAGAGGAAGATGATGAAGTGGTAAGGAAGATGACTTTAGTGAGTCTATGGTGTGTCCAAACAAATCCATCAGATAGACCAGCTATGAGTAAAGTGGTAGAAATGTTAGAAGGACCCCTTCAATCCTTAACGGTTCCTCCAAAGCCATCCCTTGAATATCCTACCAAATCATCAGTAGTTATACAATTGTCAAATGCATCTTCCGAAGACATGATTCATACAGTTTCAATAAGCAGTTGACTTGTATACTCTACCTAGTGCCAAAGACAATTTAACTTCGAATTGTCTCGGAAGATTCATGGATAATTGCCAACTATTGCTTTCCTTTCTGTTTGTTCATACAAATATGAGGGTCAATGACCCTTGAATAAACATGGATACAAATATTTCAAAATTTTACGCATGCGCAATTAATCCAAGCTAAGGCGCCTGAAGGACGATCCGGTGGAATTTTTCAGTGTTGTTGCTTGTCCATGATGAAGCAAAAGTCAAACCCGCTCAGCTAGTTGAAATTGAAAATGTTATATATTTTGACTGGTGCATATAACGGGTATTGACAAATTTTTTTCACATAAAAGACAAAATGATATTTAAAATATTATAATACAGAGATAGTGAGAGAGCAAGCAAGGGCTGAAATTAGAAAACCTATTGGCAATACGTACGTTGTACTCATGACCTGACACTGTACTACGATTGTCCTTCCCCTCCGTTTTCTCTCCCGTATATCCGCCCCACTCAGTTTAATTGCAGTATAAATAGTACCGAAATAGTTGACTATTTCCTTCTGGAGGTCCGAGATATTGATGGGAACTCTGAAATCGAAGAAACATGGGCCTGCAGATCTACCATCATTGTTCCAATTTTGGAGTCACAAGCCAGAATTTTAGAGGAAGATTCAAGTGTGGAAAATATGAAGACTGCTATTGATAAAGGCTTTAAATTGGTATGGCAGGCAAATCATTCTCCGTGCTCTGATTGTCGAAACTCTGGTGGGCAATGCGGTTATAACACAAGCTCAAGTGAATTCATTTGCTATTGCAAACACGGACCTGTTCCATCTGCATGTAGACCAAGTAAGTACCAGTGTTCTAGTAATTCATATAAAGAATCGCTACACGACAAAACATGTAATGTTGTGTAATTTGAAGAGTTGTCTCCGCACAGGTCTGTTTTTGACGTACTGGTACTGCACAGATTGAAGTTTCAGCAATTAATGACTTCTGTGAACATAGATTGATGAACATGCCTTGAGTTTCAATGGGTTATTTCAGATAATACTGGCTTATTCATATCCTCGCCAGTTATTGCTTTTAGATAGTTACAGACTTTGCCCACATGTCCCCTGCTCTTTTCTGCAGATAGGACCTTGATAGCCTTTAGCCAGGAAGCCATGCCAAAGGGAAAACATAGTTTAGTTTATATATAACTCCATGCATAGTTTATTCATATTCCTCAAGAACGATTCCTGACTTCTGCAACAACCATCTGATTGTGGTTCATCTCCAGGAAAAGCTAGAAAAAACCGCTTTGGTTTTTCTCTTCGGTTTACGTGGACACTGGCACTAATGAGACATGTTTATGCCAAATTACAATGAAACGCAACCTACATGTTTCTCCTTGATTGGCTTAATTTACTTAATTTTCATACACACCAACTTCATCTGGGAAAATATAAGAAGTCCTGTTTAGAGTATTTGCTGGCGGTAGATAGACATTATTAGGTAAGTGCCAGGCTTCATGGGTTGTTCACATCAGTTTTAAAATATGGACAACCTTCTTTGACTCCAAGTCAACTTGCACAACTACATTTAGGTCATATTTCCTCATGATTAAACAATTGTCATTTTTCATTTGAGAATATTCATTCTCAAGTCATGTCGGTCTATTTCCACTTCTCACTCCTTAGGATCTGAAAACCTTCTAATTCCGATCCCATGCATATAATTTATACCAATCTACGAAGCACATCGTGATAAGATGTAATCTCATTTAGTGTAAAGGATATTTCACTCACTTTCATTGTGTTAGCACTTGGCATATATGCCTTTAATTAATTTTTGAAAAAATATCAGAAAAATACCTTTAAAATTTCAAAATCTAAAATCAGGAATAACTACAAAAATGTGTTGTCATTTATTTTTCAAATGTTATCATTTGTTATTAAAATGAAATAAACAAGATTAAGTTAAAATTTTGAAATTCAAAGATATTTTGTTGGGATTTTTTCTAACCTTTTTGTTTCAAGAGTTATCATATTGTAATTATGCTCAGTTGTAACCTCTCCCTCTGTTTTTTTTTTTTTGGATTTATTCTAAACAACCTGATAACTCCATTTTTTATTTGGAATTATTATATAACTACCTCCAGGTTCTGATTCTTAATATAAGAACTAGTTGTAAATTCAATTTGATCATAAATATAATGATTGTACATGTTAAAGGGTTTTCATTAAATAGTAATTTTATAATGCACATGATTAATAAGGATATTTTATAAAAAACAACACTCATTTATTACAAATAACTAGCCTAACTAATTTTCTTAATATTCACAAATTAATTATCTAAATCTTATATTAAGAAGTAGGATATTAGTTTCTTGATTTCAAAAGATATCATGATAGACTCTCCTTAGCCCTATCGGCCTACATATAAATGATTATGTCCGTCACTTGTAAATTCCAAAATCACTCTGTCAATTTAAGGCTGAACAGAGTTCTAATTGCAGGATCAACTGAGAAGCTGGGTTGGCGACTTGCTATAGGTAATAAAGACAGCAACTTTGATTTTAATAGCTTCCGCAATTAATATTTCAAAGATTTTAAGAAGTTATGTTCTACAAATGCAGCCATTTCAGCAGGTGTAGGTGGACTTGCTCTAATCTCGATTTTGATGATTTATATATTCAAAGCGAGAAGAGCAAATCATGATTACAATCTTCAATCCTTCATGAGAAACTGGGGCTCTCTGGCACCAAAGAAATACAGTTATTCAGAAGTGAAAAGAATGACAAAATCATTTTCAAACAAATTGGGCGAAGGAGGGTATGGTATTGTATACAAAGCAAGCCTACCGGATGGTCGTCCTGTCGCAGTTAAAGTAATAAAGGAATCTAAAGGAAGTGGAGGAGAATTTATAAATGAAGTTGCAAGTATCAGCAGAACCTCCCATATCAACATAGTCACTCTCCTGGGATTTTGTTATGAAAGGAACAAGAGTGTTAATCTATGAATACCTGTCAAACGGTTCCTTGGATAATTTCATCTATCAAAGAGGATCTCCAAATGCTTTCTGTACCTTGCAGTGGAAGGTATTGTACCGGGTTGCTATTGGCATTGCTCGTGGGCTTGAGTACTTGCATCGGGGTAACACGAGAATTTTGCACCTTGATATCAAACCCCAGAACATTCTCTTGGATGAAGAATTTTCCCCAAAAATATCTGATTTTGGATTGGCTAAATTATGTCAAAAGAAAGAGAGTACTGTATCAATACTAGGCACAAGAGGAACAATAGGGTTCATTGCACCAGAAATATCCAGTAGAGCAGTTGGTGGTGTTTCTCACAAAGCAGATGTTTATAGCTATGGCATGTTGGTCCTTGAAATGGTCGGAGGAAGGAAGAACTATGACAGTGGAGGATCACAAACCCGTGAGCTGTATTTTCCAGATTGGATTTATAAGGATCTTGAACATGGTAAGCATCCAGCTAGTTCTTTAGTAATCACAAGAGGAAGATGATGAGGTGGTAACGAAGATGACTTTAGTGAGTCTATGGTGTGTTCAAACAAATCCATCAGATAGACCAGCTATGAGTAAAGTGGTAGAAATGTTAGGAGGACCCCTTCAATCCTTAACAGTTCCTCCAAAGCCAACCCTTGAATATCCCACAAAATCACCTGTTATACAATTGTCAAATGGATCATCCGAAGAAATGATTCAAACAAATTGAATAAGCAGATAGCGCATATACCCTACGAACTGCTGAGGACAATTCAACTTTGAATTGTATTGGTAGAATTCATAGATAATTTCCATCAACTGCTTCCCTTTCTATTTGTTCATAAATATAAGCAGCATTGTCTAAATGATTTCCAACTGTTCTATTTTTCCTTTTGAAAATTTTTGCAGCTAACTCGCTAATATATACTTAGTCAATTAATTATTGAAGTTGCATTTTCTATGTTCTGTCCTTTACTCATGAGTCCTATATCTGCTTTCGTATGTAGGATGCCTTCAAATATAAACCCCTTTTTCTAAAGACACTGCATCCTTATTATATTAGAGTATCTAGTTAGAGTAACAAAAGAAGTACATGTACAAGTATTTATTGAATTTAGATACTTTATATCAAATCTAGACGCTTTAAATACAATCATGACATTCAGGCTTAGCATGGATGCTGAGAATTGTCGTACAAATATGAGGGCTATTGATCCTCGTGTAAATGTTTGACCCCTAACTCTTGGATCAGTCACCTACAATATTTAATAATAATATTTTCTGTGTAATAAATAAAATATTTTAAATCAGAATTCCAAGTCTTTATGATGTAATATGCAGACTAAATTTTAAAAAAAAATTATTTAGTGATTTAACAATAGATGCGGTTAGATATTTCGATTAGTAATTTTTTCCTCAAAAAATTCTGTTGCTTAGACTTACACTCTGGCTAGATTTTTCATCTCTTAATAGTATATTTGAGCAGTGGATTCTATCACAGTTGATTCCAGATATCGAATTTTTCCTCTTTGTAGGACTCAAACAGTGATTAATTCAAGATACTCACTCGCAAAAATATGCTATACACTAATGCTTGGGAGAAATTTTCCTATTTCTTGTCCCCCAGAATTTGCAGACAAATTAAGAGCAAACCAGTGGGATGTGTATATTTGTATATTAATTTTCTTTATGCCTCTGCTCAACTTCCTTTCTCTGCTGGAGATCTGCCTGCAAAATTCAAGTTGAAGTCAAGTTTTCTTGTCAAACAGAAGGAACAACTAAACATATTTATGATTTATTAATTTTGTTAACATGATCTAATTTCAAGCAAAAACAGAAAACCTTGTATTTACCAGTTTGAGCTTCAAATCTGCGATTCTCTGCTGTCTTTGATGTGCAAAAAACTTCAATGACTGAGAATAATAAGTAAATCAGACCCACAGGGAGAAGTGAATACAAGCAGAAGCAAATACATAGAAAGAAATGTTTACAGTTGTCTCTAGAAACTAGGAGAATGCCAGAAGCACAAGGGAAAAAATCACTTACTCCAATTCTCTGCATTTCAATAGATCTACGCAATGCTTCTCTTTTCGTTAGAAGATTTTTTGTCCCCTTTTCTGAAGGCCGTCTATAGTTTTTTCCACGGTAAATAATTATTGCATGGCCTTCTTTTAATTTATCAACAGAAACTAGAACCCCACCACTTTCTGCCTCGAGAGATGTTGCTGTGTTGATGACCTGCCCAAACACTCTCTGCATTGTAATGATCTTTACTACTTCTCTGTGCTTCCAGTGCTGATGTATGCCCTCCAATACACCATCAAAGATCCCACGCCTGCCTGCAGTCACCGTTTAATAGAATTTCTAAGGGCCAGAAAAAATAAAAACGAAGATATTTCCAACAATAAAAGACTTCATGGAGAAGCTGTAACAAAAACTGCATCAGTAACTGTACTTTGCAATTGTAGCCACATCAGGATATGCCCCTTTGGATGTTTCAATCGAGGGCTGCTGGCTCACAAGCAAGTGAAATAATATATATTTGTCTTTATTTGTCTTCATATAACCCATTTGACAAAAAGCAGACTTTGATATATATAATCGCTACTCTGGATTAGATTGGGAAAAAAAAAAAAAAAAAAAAACAGCAGAGAGGGGAAGAGCAGCCTATAAAGGAAACAAAATGTGAGAAGTACAATTTATTTACCAAGCACTAAGCAACTGCGCATCTTCAGTCCTATCTTCTGGAAACATTGTCTCTCTTCCTCTGTCATTATTTCCAGGTCTGAGTCCTTCTCAGAAGGTGTAAAAGCAGCATTTAACTTTGATAATTCCTTTGTTGAGTTCTCTATTTTCTTATTAAGCTGCAGAGTCGACAAAGATAGTTCACAAAATATTTGTATAATTCCAACTTAAAATGAAAAAGATGATAGGTCGTGTCATACTATGAATAGTTGGCGCTTTCCCCTTTTCAATTCCCTCTCCAATCTGACTATTTCAGCTTCCAGTTGAACATTTACATCTTCATGGACGTTTTTGGCATACCAAATCGTTCTTTGGATTTTCTTGAACTCTGATAAGGTACCACTTGTACTAGTGTTCTGCTGTGGTTCATCAATTGGTGAAAAAGCCTCAACTGCTTTCAGCCGTGAAACTTCTTCGTGAAGTTGACAGCCGTTAAGCTCTTCTTCTCTCTTTTCCACCAAAGCTGTAACTCTTCTAGGAAGGAAGTCCTTGCCCCTATAAAGTATTATATAAAACTTATTACGCAGCAACAGGGTTCCTCCTGTAAGACGCTGCATTGCAGATAACAATGTTAAGAAAACTTGTTCCAACATACATGAACCAGAACCAACACATTGAACATGCATACGAGCTACGGAGGAGAATTTTACAGCTGGACAAGAAGAAATTTTAGCTTGGCTTTCAGGTACAAGATTCAAAATGAAACCATTATATGCCCAACCATGATTGGCTTTGATATTCACATTCCAGTCTCATAAATTGCCCAACAGCACGTGAGAAGGCTAATTTGCAAGTGAGGACAGCGAAAGTGTCAAGCTCTACCTTGAAGGTTGGTGAGAATAATTCATTCAATTCAATCCAAAGAGTCAATCTTTAATATACAGAAGGACAGAACGACTAAAACTTGGAATGTCTTGGTCACAGATGCAGATCACAAAAAAACTTCTATGCAACTTACCTTCAGCTCATTGGCCATTTTTTCATTGTCAGTATTAAGAACTCCGTACTTCACAGCAATTTTTGCTATAAGGCTCTTTTCCCACAACTTCAAAATTGCAGAAGCCAAGCCCTGTAGTCTTCTGTTCCTACCTTCATAAAATAGAGAAGCATTATTCATTAACCTTATTCATGCAATGATAAGCAAGAAAGGAGGTACCCCACATACACTTCTGGCTAGGCTTCGGATCAATTAATAACCAACCAATTAAAAGAACAATTTATAACCAACCAATCAAAATTTTCTTTCAATAAAAATATTGATTAGATTCACTGTTCTTTCCCCAGCAGAAGCAGTTAGATACTGTTACATGGACTCCTTCACCTTGCCATGTATAAGTAACTTAATTTCCATTAAGGTTTTCAATTTGTAACAGTATCTAATTTCCATTTAATTAAGTTTTTAACTAAGGTTTTCAATTTGTAACTGAGTTTATTCAGGTGTGAATTTGAAATGACACGAAAAGTCATAGATTTAGAACTAGAAACAAACTTAAGTAACTAATTCTTATGCAGTGAAGTGAAATGAATATATCTCAGGCCAAAAAAAAAAAGGCATGAATATATCTTTGTATTTGATCTCCATATAGCAACAAACTCAAAAATTAATCTGGCTGGATGGCTCCTGAATCTGATGCTTCTAAACACAATACATGATGATGTCCTATGCACTAAAAAATAAATTTACTAACTTGGAAAAATTAGGTTACTAAAGAATTGATCTACTTAAATTTACTTTTAAGCTTTTCAGAATGTATATACACATGATATTAACAAATTACTAGCTTATACAACAGATATCCACATATAAAACAAACCGATGCAAACACCAAAAATATGAATATGTGTAGGTGGCCGTGCCTGTGCTAATACAAAGTGACTCTATAGCCTGTGGCCTGTAACGCAATACTTCTCTAGAGAATAACATATTCTGGCCTGAAGTCTGAACAAGAAAGAGGTAGCTAACTCATGAATTTCTAATTTATAACGTCAAACAAAACCCGTGGCCTTTTCCGCAAGGTTTCTGCTGGGGGGGAAAAAAACGACAATAGCTGAGGAGAATTACATTCAAATTTCGAACTAGGGTATGCTAGTATACTATGAGGCATTACTATTATTAACTATCATAGGGTTGAAACAGAATTCCATAAGAGATATGGGCAGACAACAAGTAATGCACAAAAATAAAACTACCCCAGAATAAAAAGATAAGACATTTCTTCTTTAAGCTAGGTCATACTAGTAAATGTCCCGCATAGATTGCATAAAATCGTCAAATCCAGAAAGAAAGAGAAAATGTTACATATTATCATTTCTCAGCTTAAAAAAATAGGGGGGAAAAAAAGAGCCTAGAATGCAAACAAATAAAGAAATAATAAAAGTAAGCGGATAGATTACATCAGCGGGAGAGTACCAAGAACAAAATGGACCGGCAAAGGGTGAGCAAGCCTCCTCAAGTACGTAAGTTCATTATCCGTCAGTTTTGAATTAGCATAAGGTGGAGAAAGCCTAAATGGAGGCTCAAATCCAGGAACCACTTCTGGAAGTAAGTCACCATCTACTGGGAGTGGCTTGTGCATCCACCAATCAATGAAGCGGGGTCCTAAGCCATCCAGTAACCTATCAGTTTCCCTCTCATACAAGGATCCAGTCACAGTTTGGCAATTCACATCTTCTTCGTTATGGATATCAGTTACTGCAAAGTCTCCACTACCAGCTTTCCACCTCAACATGTCATGAGCACCACTTTGATGGAAGTCAAACTCGTAAAGATTGTCCTTGGTTTCTGACTGCAACAAATTGATTCCGTGATGGTTTGCGTTTTGTCTGTGATAGTATCTTGTATAAATCTTTCCTGAAACTTTAGGAGTGATCTGATGATTTTGGCCTCGGTAAATGACAAGCGTATCTTTCTTACTCCCGACAACCAAGCCTCCAGTCTTAAACTATTCACATAGGAAATAAGGACAAACACATCGGATAAGTAAACTAGAAACAGATGTATGATCTACAAGTCAAAGGAATATATGACATGATATCGTTTCTCGCCATTAGACATCTCGGATTAGTTCAATTTTGTCTTTCACCTCTAAAACTCAGTTAAATAAATCAGGTTACTATTGTAAGATTTTAAAGACGAGGAATTACCCTGACGATTCCCATCTCCGCAGTTCATTCAAGGTACGCAGCACATATTGATCCTTAAATTCAGTTCAATATGGCAGCATGTTCACATAGAACTAAAACATATTTTAAAAACCAACTTTTGAAACGTATCGCTTCGAAAATGCAAATAGAGAACATTATTCACAAGCCTAACCTCGACAATTTCTCGAGCTCTATCCATATTCCGGCACAATGGGATATCAAATTTAACCATGGCAAGCTCACTTCTAGTCCAAATGCGTTTAATTTCATCAACAACAGCTTGAGTAACACCAGCTTTCTTAACCTTCACCCAAGTTCTCATTCTAGCAGCATCAGTTCTTAATCTCCTTAGCAATGCCTTATCAAGAGTCAAATCCGCAGTAGTCACGGCCTTCTCCTTTTTCGTCCTCCGAAACTGAATAATCTCATCTTTCTCCCATGGCATCCTACCCCGAGTTCCGAAATCGCCCGTCTTTTTCGAATTGTTCTAAAGTATCCTCAATTTCAGCTTTGCGCAGGACCCATCTGCGTATCAGTTGAGTAATTCTGACCCTTCTGAAGTTTTTCAATGCCTTGGACAATTTTCTTCATAGCCTTCTTCCCTCTGACGCCACTTTCTTCGCAGTCAAAGCCTTGTCAGATTGTTTTCCACCTCGCTTTATTGAATATCTTCTTGGCATTGGGCTTAGAAAGGTCAAGAACTTCATGAGGCTCAAGAAGCAGAGGACCCTTCATCCACGGAGGCGGGGGCTTTGATGGGAGCACCAGGATGGGACTTAGACTCAGGCGAGACAGGGGAATTCGGGTTCTCTGCCGAGGCAATTGGGAAAAGGCTGAAAGGGT